>NC_139344.1:344657033-344759533 GCF_055883805.1 Amblyomma maculatum
AATTTCTTTTTGTAGAATCTGCTCTACTGGTTTATCTTTCCTTTGGAGGTAGAAGAGGAGGGGGGGGGGGGGGGGGGGGGCGGAGGGGCTGGGTATACCAAAGCTTCTGTCACGCTTATGAGGGAGGGCACACGAAGTCGCACGTGCAAGGATTAGCATTTTTGTGCTAAAGCGCTTCTAGGCTAGCTGTACGGATTTGGCCGGTGTCTGTGTGAAGCCTGTACCGATCTCAGGCGGGAAAATAGCCATCGGAGCAGAGCGGATTCGAATGCAGGAATTTCTCGGGGGAAGCGAGTGTGGAACCTGGTAGCTTTCGTTGCTGCCGACTACCTCACGTGTTTTACTTCTACGCGCTGTGCAATGCGTCTCGTCTCTTTCATCAACTTCCGTCCATGTGCATGTTAAGGATCCAAACATGCCGTTGTCGCATTGTCTGTCCTTTTAATGTGCGTTAACCGGTCCCAAAATTCTGGAGTGTGCGACCACAAACCTCACCGTCACCGATTTCGCCGATCCACCTGCTGCTAGAGTGAGATGAAGTATCTAAAAAGAAAGTACAGTTAGATGCACATTTAGGATGTTCGCAGTTTGAGTGCGCTGCAGTTTCCATGTGGACAGGTTCAGCCGAATCCAGGTGCGCTGTCACTAGCTCTTTGGTATATTCGCGCACGTTTTGAAGGCTAGAGTTGGTTGCAAATGCCATCAGAGCGTTCCTTCGTGATGACCACAGCCCGATAGTTGGTAGCTGTACAGGAAAGGTTCTGGTATTTCTCAAAATAAGTGAGTAACCATGCGCCCTACATGAATCCGCAACAGTGTAAATAAACAAAAGCCGTATCTTTCAAAACAATAATAACAACAACAACAACAACAAACTTTTTTCATTGTGTAGCTCCCTGTTATCGGGCGCTTTCAGATGTTTGCTGTAGAGAGGTGTGAAGGACTAGAAGAGATGAGTGTCAGAGTCACCGCGTCTTTAGGGCCCGGTCCGCCGCAGGCTGTGACAAAGTTTCGCCGTGTGACACGTCACTTTTACATCTATAGTTCGTTGTTGGCTCAGTTGTCGCCCTCTTTTTCTGACGACTATCTCCCGTCGTATACGTACCCCCACTGAATATGATAACGATTGTCACGCCTTGAACAATGGAGCGTGCTTCGCATACCTGTGCCGTCTCTGCAAACATTAGATGTTCGCTGTTGATTCTGCCGCTGCTCCGTAGTGGCAATGCTAGGCCGCATACAGTGTTAGCTCCCGTGAAGTGCCTTTGTTTGCGGAGCCGTAAAAGAGCAGAAGCTCATGTGCAGCCGCGTGTTTTTATGATGCACTAGCTGTGTGGTATGCGGAGCCAGCAGTTTCATCGTAGCTCATCAGAGCTTCCACAAACACTGCTTCGTTGTTCTGACGCGGTGCCTGCGAGTCAGCGCATTGTCTTCGCAGTCCAAAACATGGCGGCTATTTAAGGAAAACTGAAGCTTCACCTGTCTTCGAGCACTTTAAGATTAAGAGCTTGCGTATAATCGCTTTGATAGTAGAAATTTAAAAAGCAGGTGTTTTTCCACGAGTCTAGATTGAAGCTAATAAGACAGCGACCACAACGATCATTGCAAGTTTTCAACTATATATAGAAATTAAAAAAAAAAAAAAAGCTGCTTTCCCGCAGATATGAATTGAAGAACAAGATGGCCAGCCAATCGCCTGCAGAGATCACAGCAATAGGGCGCGCAGATTTTTTTTTTTTTAATTCTTTCCACTGTGCGTGTATTCCAGTCCGTGGCCCTGGCAATCGCAAACCTTCACGGTCTGTTCCAGTGTAATATAGCCAGTATAACGCGCAGAACATGGCGCTCGTCTCCGCGTAGATCGATTCTCTTCTTGATCAAGTAGCGGAACTACCGTACAAACGCCTGCGCACACAAAGGAGCACACGCACGTACATGTACACGCGTGGAACTGGAGCAGCAGGCGTTTACCTAGCTGCGCGTTATTTCATTCACACGGAGGTCACGTACGGGCGTTTGTCATGCGGAGCCCCGAAACGACGTCACGTGCTTTCTGGAGTATATATAAGCAACGCCCCGCTTATCACCGGAAGCTCCTGTATACGTGAGCTGTAGAATTGGCAGCCAAGTCCCGCGACGACGACCAAAAAACCTTGGGAGCGGGGAGGAAGCCAACGGTTGTGCTTGCGGTGCTAGCGGATTGCGCGGCTATCCAGTTTCATCGGCACCCTGTCGGACTTTTATTTCTCGAGTCTTCTTTTTCCTCTCTCTTGTCTCTGGGACTGCCGCATCCAGTCCGCGATATCTCGACAGGCTTGCTTCAATGGACCCTGTGTAGGCCGCTCCACTACGCGTGGGCCGAATGCAGCTGCCACAATAATCTGCGTACGCCTACACACGTTGCTTCGCTGTCTCTCGTACGTCGCCGAGTTGTCGCGCAGGGCGGCGGCAGAGTTGTTTTCCCGTACTATGCACAGGAAGCCAGGTTGCTTCGTTTCAGCCACTGTGCATCGGCGTTGTGGAGCAGGCCCGGAACCGCTTCGCTCTGCGACATTCGTTCTCCGCAGCCCTTATGCACCCTGGTCATGCCTTGTGTAATTCTCTCCCTAACTCGATCCGCATTTTACATTTTAACCGTGCGTATGGACATTCTCTAAATATCTCTGTATCCCTGCAGCTGCTGTGCACGCTTAACGACAACGCGCAAGATGTCTCACAGCTGTCATGGACCATCAGCAAAGGTTTTCACACACACACGTACAGAGAGCGAGGGACCGGCTTACGTTACAGTATCGCTGAATTATGCTCATGAGGGATTATCGGGTAAGCAACTTAATTACATTAATTGTTGTCAGATCAATCGCAGAAAACGTTGCCTCTGTATTGCCGTTTGACTGTCAAAGAAATCGCAATGACCCTCCATTGATCGCTGAGAACGGTTTCTCTCTCTCTCTCTCTTGACCACCAGTTTACGTAGTTCAGTCTTGGAGGACCTATTTCATCGTCGATATTTTTTATAGCCCTTTCTATTCTTCCCACTTTCTACCATTTCTTTTTCTTCTTCTTACGTGATACCATGCTTAGGAATAATTTCTTTCTTGCTTCCATTTTTTCGTTAGTCACTGTGCCGCCCTATCGAGTGCCAGCCAGAACCTAATTGACGCCACTCGAAGCGAAGGCAAACATGACATTCGCGTCCGGTCCGTGGCTTCAAATAACGCTTCTTTGGAACCGCGAGCAGCCTTGAATGGATGCCAAACACTTGTTACTGTGTATGTTCGCGCGTCCCCATCAGAATACAAGGTTCCTGCGAAGCTTCGGTCGTCGAACGCCAGTACCTCTGTCAGTTGAGGGTTTACCCAGCAGGTTTAAATGAGAATAACATCACACAAAATTAAGCGGAAATAAGGAGGATGTCGCTATTTTTGTACAGATAAAATGGGTTATATCTGGGTGGTCAAGTTTAATCGCACGGAAGGACTTCACGGTGATGTCCGTGTCAAATGGCATTCTGTGTGAGTGCGTTCAGCTTGTGCCAGAACACCACTGTGCGCAACCGTCGGCAGAAACCTTCTGGCAGTCTCCTCATAACAACAGCCGCTTCGTGTTCTCGTGGGTCTCAACAATGTGTCCGTTTTAGGGCTCGTTGGAGAGGACACTTCAGAATGCCTTATCTTTGCGGGCTAGAGATAAATTTAGGGAAGTACGCGAGGGACTCTCCTGTATTTGGCACTCGAAGCATGCTGTGTACAGTACAGCTATCTTCGGTCGCGGACACATCTATCGCTTTCATTGGCGCTTCTTGTAATATCTCTTCGTCAAGCGGCGCGTTTCGTCATGTATGCACCATCCAGTGCCAAAGCGGTCAAGGGACCGAGACGAGAGCCCGACTCGGCGTGATATGTAAAGAAGGGTGGTGTGGTGTGGTGTGTGTGCCAAAAGTGTTCTAAAAAAAAAATCGTGGTCTTTTTGTTTGTTGAAAGCGCCCGTTCCACATTTCTACGAAAAGCATATGTTCACAAGAATAATTGATTTAGCCAATGCTTGGTCCCGCATTTGACACTTAGTCAAATGTCTTAATTGAGCGTCTAACTGAGGAACAAGCTCTTGCCAAATACTGCAAGTGAAGTCAGAAGGCTCGAAATTACGCAAATCGATTGAGCGCGTGCCACCGCTTGGATAGTGAGGGAGGGGCAAGCACTCAGGCGCTCCCACGTCCGCGCAGTTCATTCCCTCTCGCCCGACCTGTGTGACCTCTTGACCCGTGAGCACGAGGACGGAAGACCACTGACCGATCGAACTGCCAACCGACCGACCCACCGACCAGAGGTGGCAGTGGCAGCGGCGGTCGGGTTCTCATCTTCGAGCAATGCACCTTTGGCTCGGAAATTCCGTGCCAGTCCGCCAGCTGCTTGGGTATCGTTTCTGCGACAGCACGCGTTCGCGTTCGACCGTCTCTCGTTCCTGGCGTGCGCGGTTGTGTGCCGCGCGGCATCCTTCGCTGAGCCATTGCTGCCTGCTGCGCCGTTCCATCTTCGGTGCCGTATATGTAATTGCGACGCGCCTCCGCCAGAGCGTTTGGAAGAGGCCGTCGACCGTCCGGACTGTCACTCGTCTTACCGTACCCCCTCCCTCCTTCTCATCTGTATCACCATACATACGGGTCTATCTCGCAAAGTGAGGGGGGTTCGCAACGCCACGATGTCGCGTAGTTGCGACACCTCTGTGGCACCGGTTGCAGTTCTCACTCTCGTCTACGTAATACGTGTCTTGGAGAGCAGTTCCAATTTGCTGAAACGTCTACCCATCCCCATTTGGTATAGCTTGTCTCTGACTTAGTTGCCGATACCTTGTCAAGTGTAATCATCAGCTGAAACGCCGGGGCACGGGCAGAACTTACCGAAAAGGGTTCATAGCCAAGCAAAGCGTTCTTTTACCCTGGTGTTGTGTGAACCTAAACCTGCAGTTCTCGCTATTTTCGCGGTGTATCGTGAATGCAGCTCTTCAACACAAAACATGACACTGGACATCTACAGCTTGTGCAAGCCAACTGTTCCCCAGTGGTGATGAGAACGCCTGCACGAGCCAATCCTGAGATGTAAAGAAATGCAGACTCGAAGAAAATGGCTTCAAAAGCGTATTGAGGGCCTTCTATAAAAGAATAAGAATAAAAAGAACTGAGGTCAAAGAATCACAGTGAGCTCTGCCTACCCGCCCTCGTAGCCTGTTCAGAAGAAGCTCGCCGAAGGTGGTGAGAAGAATCAGAAGACGCCGCGAACTGCGTGGAGGCGGCGCGCATTCCTGGGCTTCGTCGGCCATCACCTTCTCCGAGAGCGAGAGTGATGGTTTCCGACTTGGCGGCGTCAGCGGATGATGCACCGAGTACAACCCCAGAATTATACAAGAGGCCCGACGTCCGCCCATGCAGCCGTCCGGACAAGCAGCGCTGGAATTACAAGTGCAGCAGGGCAGCGGAGCGCCAGACTTTGACGACGACTGCGTTCTGGCCTCTGGCTTCCTTTCTCTGTGCGTGTTTCACGGTTTCGCGGCCAGTCGGAACAGAGAAGACGTAGAGAGAGGTATAAGAGCGGCCGAAAAAAATTGAGACTGTGAGCATCTGGGAGGGGTCGGTCGGTCAGAAGAAGAAGCGTGCGTGCGTGCATGCCGCAGGGTTTTCCCTTCGTCTTGTTGTCGTTCTGCTGCTCTCGAAAGTAGGAGGAGGTCGAACGAAACACTTGCTCTCAGCGGACGTTCGACGAGCGACAGCGCACGCAAAGACGCCGTTGAGGTGACGTATGTACGAGGGGGCGCCAGGCGTGCGACTCGAGCGGAATGACCGATAGGGAAGCACGAACGGAATGAGAGGGTTCGGAGGATGAGAAACAATAGCGATTATTCCTGTGGCACTCCCGGTGCCAGGTCTTGCCTGCGCTACGGATGCAAGCGCTCCCTGCGGAGGCGAATTCAGAACCACTCTGTGCGCTGCTCGAGACAAGCGTGGAGAATAGAAAAAAAAATATATATAATAAGCAGTTGTTTCGGAGCCTCCTCTCTATGGGTGTGATGCTGGTAAAGGGTTCAAGTGCACAATGTAACAAGAGAATTCAATGTATGGGCGACTGGAAAAGCATCACTGCCTGAACAATGAGAAGTATTGCTGCCGCACAGCGTCTGTCTCCTCTGCACTGGAACGGTCCTCTTGAAGTTCCTGGTGTGCTAAGCGACATGACGACCTCTGGGAAGAGGCGAGTTTTCCTCCTTTGGTTCGGGCCGATTTCTTTCAGCGACGCCTTCTGTGTCGCTGTGTATGGAGGAGACGGCGAGCGTATAAGAACAGGGCACCGCGTCGATGATGCCAGCTGATCGTCGATGATGACGCTCGAATCGTAATCGCCGTTCCGGCTCAGGCGCCCCCCTCCCTCCCTGCAAAAGCGTTGCCAATCGCTGCTCGTCTCGGAGTGTTTATCCGGGAGTGAAAGTACTATGTAATACACTCTGCTCGCTGAAGAAGGAAGGGCGCCATGGACATGGGGCGATCCCGCCTGTAATCGTCAGTGTTTGGTGCCTGCGATTTCGGGAGTATGCCTCACGTTCGTCCACTGCGGTCCTGCATATTACCCTAGCTGCGCACAGTGCGGACGATTTTGGAGGAAACGCAGTGATCGAGAGGAAGGGCGGGGCAGGGAAAAGCGTGCCTTGATATCCGCCTCGTATTCGCGTTGAAAGAACTGCTCAGAAGCTGTGTGGCGGGGCGAAAAGGCCCTGCGACGCTCACGCAATGTGCAGAGCTTCGTCCCGCGGCTACCGACGCATCTCGGCTCGCGGCGAATCCGTTTGACCCACTCTGTCGCACGCAATAATGCACTCGCTTATCTTTCCCCGAGCGTACTACCTGAATGCTCAGATGGCCCGCTAGGTAATTCACGTCGCTTATCCTCGAGTGGACTTCTGCCCTCGGGCGTATAGTTACTCGCGTGCACGCAATAGAAAGATTACGCCGACCTCTATCTTGCCCACCATTCGAGCTCTCTCCTAGTCAAGCAGGATTTCCTAGGAGTGGCATGCAAGACTCAGCGCATAACTTTACACACGATCGATGTTCCCTAGTGTTGTTAGACAACCTCAGCGTCGGCCGTGTCAACACGACGGCTTGTACTACATTAATAGCTTTTTTATTTTTTAAATTTTTTACCTCTGTAATGCACAGCGTTGATCTCCATGTCCGTATACCACACCATGCTTAATCTATAGCGGGGTACTGACAATGTTTACAGAGAAACTTCCGAAGGCAATTAAGCCCCACCGGCGGAAATTAGAAGGCACCTACTTTGTGTAGCTCTTGCGTCTCCCGCTTCTCGTTCAGCGATGGAGTGAGAGTTTACGAAGCGTTGGGGGGTCCGCGTGCACTAGGTGAATTGCTTGCTCCGCCAATCATGCGCTACTTTCATGCCCTTCGCCGTGATGGTCAGGTTTGCGTCGGAACCCGCCGCGGCACGCGTTACTCCTTGAACTGCGTTAATGGAGGGAGCGAACCGCACTCTATAGTTCCGGACGGTAACCTATAGTGCCATTAGTGAATGTAACTAGGCGCGTGTGCCTAGTTTATCTTGGTTCGTGCACCCGGGAATGAACGGAGGTCCAGAAGAATTCGCCTTGGCCGCGTTCCGAGGATGTCCGAGCGTTTGGCACGTCGGACGGCCAAGGTCCGGAAGTTCGTAGCGAAGGTTTGCATTGTTGCATGAGACAAGCGGTGCTTATTTTGCGTTGCTGTCCGCGCTGTAGCAAACACGAACGACTCGGGCAATGAGTCCCAGTTATTAATTTCCGGCGCGTGCGGAGACCTTGGAGCGGTATTTTATATGGGCATATTCCAGTGTGCTGCTACATTTGATTGAACGATCATGAACAAAGGTTTGCTAGACATGAGTGCATAAAGAAGAATAAATAATTCGACGCGGTAGAGTAAACCACCCCGCTGAGGAAGCGGTGAGGAAGAGTGACATGCACACTCCGTCTGCTATAAAGAATAAATACCTGCTGACTTGTTTACAGGGGGCTGCCAAACTGTGAGCTTTGCAGATAGTGGTAATATTTAGCTTACCAAGATCCGCAATCCGCCACCCTGACCCTCTACCCCGCGTGGGCAGGGCGCACAAGCTGATTGGTCCCGACGCGGCAGGTCTATGTGCAGACATCCAGTATGTGGCGCCATCTATCGGCTTCAAGGGGATCTGGGCATGCGCAGTAGAACGCGCGGCGGCGGATCACGGTAGCGGATCACGGTAAACTAAAGCGCTCTAATAATGGGCATTTTTAACTCTATGGCGTTAAACGTCCCGTGAGCGAAAGATCACGAGCATGGCGCTGGCAGCTTGCAGTGCATGGGCGGCAGTGTTTCTTCGAAGGTTTTTGCGACTTAACGAGACCACATGATATCAGAAAGTTGGGAGGAGCTGCCAACTCGGATTGCCCGTTCGAGGTGGGAAGATGGAATGAGAACCAACCTTCCAGTGCTCCTGGATGTCGAGTGGGGCACAATAATACCCTATAGACCACGCAGGCACGTCCATACGGCCTGGGTAAAGCTTGGCTTTATATGTCGGGTGGTCGTCTACGCTATTCCACATCATATTCATCCCCATAGTTTTTCTCCATACATCAGCTAAAGTCTTTACTTTCCAGCGCGAACTAAACTACTTCATTGCAAGCAGGCTCCTGGCTACACTAACCGGGGAAAACGCATAAAGTGAAAATCTTGAATAATGTAGCTTCGCTCTTTGTTACTGCAGCTCATCGTAACTTCTCAAGAGAGAATAGTGAAGGCCCGAAAGAGGTCAGTTTGATTACCTGAAGTGTCGAAAAGAAGGCGACGGTGAAGCGAGTTTCACGCGCGCTACACACAAGCTTCTTAGTTATAAACTTATAGCGCTGCCTTCTTCGACGTTGTATCCTCTCGTGTTCGTCATTTCGACGCCTGCGCAGTCGAAAAAAAAAAAAAAAAGGACGGACATACTCTGTAATTTCGTTTCTCCGCTTCTATCTCTACCCCCCTCCCCACCTCCTTTTTTTTTTTCGTTTATTCCCTTTTGTTCAGTTCTTCAGGTTTTTCAGAGGCGTACAGCATCGGCAGCGCGCACTTTTCCAGGGGATGGATGCTTGACTGAGTGTCTGTCTCGTGGACACGATCGTACGCGTGTCTCTTTCCGCCTGAGCTTACGCGTAAGGCTTTCGGGTAAAGGAACGCTTTATGGGTCAGAAGTGACGCTGTTTGATTGAACCCCCAGAGCCGCGAGAACATAAAAAAAGAAGTCCGCGTAAAAATGAGGAAAAGTAGAAGTCGTGCCGCGTATTCGAATTCGAATGTGCGTATGTCAATCGACAAAAGCGAGGGGCAAACGTGCCAGGCGAAGATTGGCCTCTTCGGCAACTCTTTGCGGGAAAAAGAAAGAAAGACAGAGCACGAAAAAAAAAAAAAGGAAGAAAGAATAAGTCCTTGTAGCGAGGCGCAGTAAGCGCAGGTATTTATGAAGAAACTCACATGCGCGAGCGCGTGGGTCGAAAGTGACGTGATGTCGTAGTGCTTCGTACCGTGCGCAAGGAGAACGCCAATCGCTCCAACGCGAGTAAGAAAGAAAAGAACAATGATAGAAAACTTTCAAAAGTGTCTTTCGAGGACTTGACTCCTCGAGCCAACGCACCTTTTTTATTTATTTTTTCTCTATCTCTACGGACGAGCCGCAATTCCCCTTTCACACCTTCGTAGCACACTTCGGCGCCTGCACAGAATGATGCAGAAACGTGATTCGAAGCCTTGCGCGAGCGGCATAGGCGTGTGCCTTTTTTCTACCGTACACCGTAGATGGCTTTCTACGAGTTCTTTCATTTGCAGTGTGTCTGTTTTTTTCAATTTTACACAATTTTTTTTTAGTCCTAAATTTACGGTTGCACTGCTCTGTGCCTGAAAGGTATGGGGTGGGTGGGGGATGATGAACAGATTGGTAGAGAGAATTGGAAGACTGTGAGGGCGCCAAAGAGAGGGGATAAACAGGAACGAGGGAAAAGGGAGAGGGGGGCACGTTGTGAAGCATATACATGGGTATGACATGGGGTCTGTTGGCATTTCGGTGGGCAATATGAACGGTCGGCACTTGGTGGTTACGTGGTGCCATCTTGTGAGCAAAGATGGTACTACGCTGGGCCCCTCTAAATATAGTCGGACGAGCGTGGCTTATGATTGACGGCCTAACGACGACCTCCGACTGACAAGAGACGTGAAAGGGGAAAAGGAAAGGAGAGAAAGAGAGTTCGAAGCTGACCTCTCGACCGCATCGTCGGCTTCGTTTTGAGCCCTCACTTTTTTTCTGCGCTCATATGGGGGCACTGGAAGACGCAGGAACGGCGTGCTTTATGGCGGAGCGGAGCAGCCCACGTCGAAGCTCATTTGGGCCTTTAGCGGGCCCGGCTCTTGACCTTTTCTGCAGTTCGGATCTCTTTTCCTCCGTCTACAGTGCACTTTCCCGAGCCTAGCCCACAGAAGAATGGACGGTGCCGTGTGATCTGTGCGCGAGCTTTGTAAGAGGAAGTCTGTAAAACCCGCTATACTGCGAGCCCACATGCGCGAGGAAGTCGTCCGTTGCGTTTGACAGTGCGCTTCGAGCGATGAAAAGACGGTTCGGCCCTTTGCGTGATGAACCGTGGTCGTCGGTGCCCTCATTCATTGACGTTCGCCTTTCTTCCTGGTTTGCCGCTTGCTTCCCGCATTTCAGGTACATGTTCTCGTACTTTCTACAGCGAACATCTCTCCATAAGGCTACGTGTAATGCAGCGAGCCATGCTGCTGTTCTATTTTCGTAGGTGCAGAATCCGTCCACTAAAATTTACTCAAGACCGCGAAGAAAGTGCCATACCAGGGATGCTGATTTCACCTGATTTTGAGCAAAGCGCTTGAAGGAAGTCAGTGCCAGACTACCGTTTCAACTCAATGTATTTCAAGAACTAGTGCTTGTTCCGTACGATGCGGCCTGTACAAAACGGATGTGTATCGTATCCGTAATAAGGGGCTACGACGTGATGAAACACCGACATGACAAGGGGACGAACTCGACGCTCGACTTGCATCGACGCGTTCGTCCCTGTTGTCGCGTGCATGAGTGACAACAGGGTGGCTCAAGGACCGTGTCTATGTACTAAGAAATCAATTCCAAGCCGATACCTGCTGCAGCGTTTTGTACCACGGTTGAAGCGATCAGCACAACAACGAATCTTGCTTGTGTTACACTCTTTCGACATTTCCCCTGTGGCGACGCGTACTACTTTGTTCCTCGCAGTTCGAAAGAGCCTCTTAGCGAACATCCCGTCCCAGTGAGAAGCCAGGGTGCATCTAGAAATCCAGTTATATCGAGAATCCAATCTCGCCGTCCCTGAGTAAGCTCGCACACACACACTACACGCAGCAGCAGCGGCTCTCTCCTCCTCATTTCGGGGTGCCGGGTCGCCTCGTTTTGCTTCCTGTCGTGCGGTGGTTCACCTTGGAAGCACTTCTCCTCCATGCGAGCGCCGCGAGGCGGCGCATGCATGGGCACGCGGTGGCGAATGAACGGCCCGGATGGATTTCCAAATAATTAGACCTTTTCCCATTTGTCTTGCAGCGCTGCTGCGAGCGATCGTGGTAGCTGCACGCGCTGGGCAGGTGGGGCAGAGAAGGAGGGTGTTTGTGCAATACCCGCCGCGCGGAGAGCCACGTACAACGCCGCCTCCCTCCCCTATACATCGTCGTTAATCATGCGAGCCATTACACGGTGTATTGTTTTTATTATTCACTTTCTTTTTTTTTTTTTTTTTGCTTTGTTGTTGAGATTGCGGTTCAAACTCCTCGTAACAACAAATATGGACACGTGGGCGTGCCTCGCGTCGGTATATATCCAACGCACACCAACGCCGGCATGCTGCGCGTCCGTGAACGTGATCCCGCACCCACGGGTTGCATGCTTCGGATGTATAAGCTTTCGCTTGCGTCTGAGACGGCGTGTATCTCTCGGCGTAGCAGGCTCATATATCGCGTGCGTCGTTTGATCTCCTGCGCCCCGTATGCGCGCCTCGTCGAGATTTGCCCCTTCTTTTTTTATTTTGTTTCGCTTCTGTGGCAACCTTGCACGCAGCGCGCGCCTAGACGAAATAGGCGTACATTCTTGAGAAGGACCATACATCTCCGGCGCAGCTGGGGACGACGCGAGCCCTTGCCTGCTCCTAGTAATGGTTGGTGATTTTGTTTTACATTGAAGTACGTGAGAGGAGATTAGGAATTAAATACCAGACTATAGATTGTACCAGGCTATATCGTTTTAGGCGCAATTCCAAGCTACAGTGGGTTTCCTGGGCTGTTTCTGTACAGCGGTGTTAACAATTAAAGTACCGCTACGTGCACAGCATAAATACAGCCGATTATTTCGGTTCCGACGCTGTTAATCGTGATATGGTTATCATCAGCAGCAACAACAGCCGGAGTTCTTTCGGCCGATTTCACCGACGGCATTTAGTTGAATGTCTTGATTAGGCGCCCCAGTGATAGTTCGATCAAGGTGCCCGCGCTTACGCAGGGAAGGAACAAAAAAAAAAAAACAAAACAAAAAAAAAACAACTTCAGCAGCGGGTTTATTCTTATGCGTCCAGGCTTTCTATCCGTATTTCGACCTATATCTGCAAAAAGTGCTCCGGTCATCTATTTCGTTGACTCGGCGGTCGGGGAGCTCTCCACTTGTGGGCTGCAGTGCGACGTTGAACCGCTTTATAAGTACTTGCCGACAGCGAAATGCGGTTATTGAAACAATCTATATTGACCAAAGGCGAAGGGAATTGGCACGGCGCTTTCAAAGATACAAGACGGAGTGAGCATACAGCGGCCAATATTAGTGCGAACGGCGCGAATAATCACGCATACATAATCGCGAATACATGCGGTCGCGGCTTTCGCCAGCTCTTCCATCAGCCAGGATTCTTCTGGCTTTCTTTTTTCTTTTTCTTTGTCTGTTATCTTTCCCCGTTTGTATTTGTTTTCAAAGGCGAACAGTATTGGTATGGGGAAGCCGACTCTCAGCAGCCACTCCTTGAGCTGGCTGAGCGGTCCGCATTCTTAGCCCACCTTGCGACTGATTTTCTTTCCCCCTACCAGCGACTGAAGGTCGATGGGATGCCATGGCTGCAACAGGCTAGTTTTGGCACCGGAAGCTTTTTGTAGGTTTGTAGCTGCCTCCCCGCGTCTCTATGTTTGTGTGCTTTTCCCGGCCTGCTGTATAAGCTGCCGGGCTCCATCGATGAAAAGACACGTCCAAGAACCCTATCAACGAAGCCCCATTCCTGCAGGAATTGGCCCGGTTGCGGCCAATTTCTTATCCCGCTTCGAGCCCCCCCCCCCCCCCCCCCCCTTCCTCTCCCCCGTCCTTGCCAAGAGCTTTTACTTCCACCTGACCGAGCAATATGTGGATCCCTGCATGCGTGCAGCCCGGTGGCGGTGCATACTTTGCTAACTGAAAAGCGACGCTAATGTCTGAGCGTTTTCAGACTCTGTGGTAGTCGAACTATGCGTGCCACGTGGCGAGAACCCTATAGTGTTGAAATAGATCGACGGACATTCACCGCGACGATCGATTAGCGACACAAATTGATAGGTGCCAGGCTGTGAGCCCATGCAGCCATGTATTGTTCACCTCGTTGTAATGACGGCGCGTCAGGCGTGCCGGCATCGGCATTTGACAGGTTGTGAACATACATCTTCAATTGCTGCAAGGAAGTACGCTGTCGAAGCGTAAAGCGTATCCATATCGTGCTCTGTTTTTTTTTTTTTTTTTTTTCCAGTCATCTTGCTTGCTAAACACACGTAGACCGATGATAATTCTCGTTTTTTGTTGCGTTTTGTGCAAGTAAGAAATGTAAATAAAGACACGAACGAATGAGTGTCGTATTCTTTGGTAGTTTACCGCTGTGGAAGCGATGAGCAGGGAATGGAGCTAACCTGAAATCATCTATCGAACCAATCGCTTTTCACGGACCATTCACTCCGGTTAGCTTCCGCGCAGGAAGCCACATGTGCGGGTTCACCGCGCCCTCAGCTGAGCAGCGATATCGAAAGCCAACGGTCTCTTGTTCAGAGGAGTCGAGACGATCACTTTCACCCTTCGCTAACGCCAACTAGTATAGCGCCACCATCGTCAGATGCGTCACGATCGGAACGTAGTCTAGTCGCGCGCGGCGGGCATCAGCCTCGGGTCACGCCTTTGAAGGCATGCATGCGATCGCTTTGGCTCGCGCCGCGTTTCACTGCACGCGTGACGGAGCTCGGCACGTCACGCCCGCGCCGGCGAAACGAGTCGGAAACCCCTTTGGGCGTCGTCGTCTTCGCGGCGACTGTCGACAGCAGCGGCGAGAAGCAGCGTGTTCCTCGCGGCTGCGCCTCACCGTCCCCGACGCCCACGCATTCTTCCTCGATTCCTCCGAGACGCACGCACGGCTTGGCGCGCGACGCGTGCTTCGAGGGCGGACATGTCTTCCATGCGTCTCGACTGCATAGTGCCTGTGTCGACATAGTTGAAAGCAGCGCGACAAGGACGCTGTAAGATCGATGTTCGGCAGTAATTACGAATCCACGGTTCAGCATCTTTTGGCGTCGACATTGAGCCGCGACAACGAACTGGACGTCCCGGCTGCAAAAACACCGGCTGATCCACAGCCGGCCTTAGGCGCCAAGAACGTTGTGACCACTTGTTGTTGCCTTCAGCATATTTTGAAGTACTTCTAATGTTTATTTTAACCACACAGTTCCATACACGGTGCCGTTTGACTTTGCTGAAGGCAGATGGCAGATATGTCAGATACTGTCTTCGCGCCCAGTCTTTCCAACACTGTACCGCCCACTCGGTTCTCTGTAGGACATTGCCGCTATCTCTCTGGAGTTCCTCGAATTCTGCATACCGCGAAAAACTTACACCAGATAAGGGAACCTGAAGGGCTAAATGAAATAATCGTCTAAAAGGGCGTAGTGCAAGGCGCGAACCGCTTTCCTGGAAAGGTGACGGGCTCCTCCGAGAAACCCAGCTCAAATTCAGAATCTTGACCAAACTCTCCTCTGCCCCGTTAGTTCTGCCATGTCCCCACTTTACATCAGAGATGGTCGACAGCGGTAATTATTCACCGTCGCGTATCGCAATTCACATGTTTCGAGGCTTTTAGCGTCAAAGGCATATCTGAGTCAAGGTTTCACTCCCTGTATAGAGCACTTTGCACGCTTTCGGTTACACCAGTCAGCGCCGAACGCAGTGCACACAACTGCGCGCTCGCATTCTGCAGTCATTTTGCGGCGTGGAAATGCTCGTACTGTTGCTGGTAGCTCCCGCATGAGCAGGATGAGCGACTCGGCGGAATGTCGGCGACCAGCAGCGAGCGAGCGCGCACACAACTCTGGGGCGGGTCCCTCGTTCCTTCGCCAGAGCAGTCACGAGGAGCGAGGCGAGAAAGTGACGGATAAAGGCGGTGCCAGAAAGTCAGATGCCAGAAGGAAAGAAGCAGCCACGTGGGGTTGTCGTTTCGCTTTCGAAAGCATGACCCCTATTTGGCCCTTATTCATCTGCTGCTTGCTTCAGTGCACCCTTGTCATCGTGCACGTTGAACCCTTGTGGACGGCGACTCCTTTGCTGCCTGCCGGCTGTGTTTCGGAAGCCTGTTAGAAGGATGACGAATGAGAAGAGTCTTTACTAATTCTCGCAGACCGACTTTACACCCGTTCGAGCATCGGATACGTCTCCCTTTTCGTCTGAAAACTCAACTTGTCTTCCCCAAATGGCTGAGCGCGGGCACTTGGCTTCTTTGCTGGGGTCGGTTCCGTCCCATTATGGAAGCCATGTTCCCCCATTCATGTCTTGGAGTCGGCGGATTGCGGCACCTGAACCGAGAGAAGGGGGCTGAGCGTCCCCAGAACAGTGCTTACCTATCGTGCTTACCTGTCGGCCTTGGGGCGCCACTTACGACTAGAATAACGAGCCGGCTCTCCCGGCTTCTACTACGACTTGTCGCCGCGCCGGCGGCGTCCTTTGAGTGCGGGCTTGTGTCGAATCTGTCGCCTCCGCTAACCGCGTCCCGAACGGCGGCGGCGAAGCCTTCTTTGCCGTTCGCTTTCTTCGCCGATGCCTTCCGGCTTGCCGACACGGCGACCGCGTCTAGACGCACCGGTTTTTGAGAAAAGGCGAGATTAGTTCTAAGCCCCCCCCCCCCCCTCCCCCCTTTCCACACACGCACACGCACACACCACCCCGGCCCCTCCCTGGAGTCTATGAGAGAGAAAACTGTGCGACCACCTCGAAGAGGACGTGGAAATCAAAGCGCTTACACGCCGTCGGGCTGTTTGCAGTACCACCGTCTGATAAATGCGGTGCAGACCAATCAGAATAGCGCGCTGAACAGAGTCGATGGCCCAAAGGGACACAAAAATAATATAATTCACTCGTTCATTATTGGCTCAGGCCGCCCTTATCTATCGTATAGTGCTGGAAACAGCTTTGTCATACGGGGTACAGAGGATCTTGTGCAATTGCACGCGATACCATAGTGGTACCTTATAGTCATCTGCATGGGTTCGGCTTGAACATTTGTTTTATCAACAGAGTGTTTACATGAAAAGATATACAAGTCGCGGCTTCACTACGAGTTGCAATATGCTTGAAGAAAATATTTTTCTCGCTTGGAATGTCTGCGTAAATTTCGATTTCATGGCAGTAACACCAATCGCATGCCAGCTAGGAGGGCACCAGCTGAAAAGGTTCAAGTCAGATTAGTACTTCGGGTTAGTTTGGCCCGCACAAAGGTGGTAGACCATCAAACCTCGTCACCATAATAGCTGTCCCCACTGTTAGAAAATAATAGGGAGAATGGGTGTCTGAGGAGATTGTAGGAGTCATCTTCCTCTCTATTGTGATATATTTTTAAATTTAAGGAACGATCGCCTCGACTGCGGGACGCAAGTCAGCGCACTAGAATCCGCGAGCCAACATAGCTTTCCACATCGACGAACAGCGCTCCGGTTGTGGCTTTCGCCTTTCTCGTAAGCCAGCGAACGCGACGCTGGCGACGCCTCCAATGACGCACGGATATCTCGAGGCGCTTGCGTTCCTGGAAGCGATGACCCTGACTTTTTCCAGTTCGCGCCGTGTGGAGTTGTAGCCAGATCGCGGAGCGAGAGGATGCGGGGCTTCGGATGTGCTCGTATACGTATTACGCGTTCCCTGTCGAGCTTGCAGGACTAGAGGGTAGAGGCGTGCGAGTACTACCTTTTCCGAACCTAATCGAATACGAATACTGTACCTCCGCAATCGAGTTAAATACGAATAATGCAGCATTCCTGGCGAATGAAATAGTGATAGTACGGATATTTGTGCTGATATTCGCTACTTGCGAGAATAATAGGGCAAAACGAGCTTTTGTGTGAAGCGCCATGCATATGCATACGTATGAATGTGTGAAGAAGTTATGTATGAGTGTTATACTTGCTGTTACGCGAATTGTGGACCGCGTAGCGACAGTCAAAGCCTTTTTCAGGATGGCAAGCAACTTTGTTGTGGGCCCTGTTTTTCGAACAATCCTGGAATGAAAATACTATTCGTTGGACCTCATATTTGAACCTCGTTCCCATTCGAAAAGTATTCAAAAAGTTCATAACATATACAATACGGTTCGAATAATTTTCAAAATACACCATTTGATCCGTTCGAATGATTGAATACGAGGATATTCGATTCGCTATTCGAAATTTGCGAAAATTCGCACTCCCTGCGACTGAAAGGGGTAGCGTCGGCTGTTACGACTAGGCTTACTTCGTCGCCGTTTTTTTTCATGGGTATGGGTCCCGGAATTTGGACTATAACCTACGTCGTTTGCAGTCTTACACTGAAATAAAGCCGGCTGTGATTAATCTACCTTTAGTAAGCTTCCTTTATGAAATCGAAACACCTTGCTATGGGGAACGGCCCGACGTGGAAAATGCAGTCGTGGTGTATGCGAAGGCTGACTGTGTTTGCAATGGAACAATTTTTTCAGCTGATCCAGCTGCGTACCTTGCGAGCTGGATGTCGTGGCTCCCGATTTCACCTGACTTACAAAAAAGTTACGCATGTAAAAGCGTTGCAGAAGTGGATACAATGAGTGGCTCGCTATTGAGAGTAGACCATGCAGTACGCGTGCTCGTAACAAAATGTGAGCAGTTCAGCCAAGAGTAAGCCAACCGCCGTCAGTAATCGACCAGAGCGGCTAAGAGTGCCTGGTGGTGACAGTGGTTTATTGAAACAAAAAAAAAAGGGGGGGGGGGGGGGGGGGAGTTTTTTTCTTTTGAAAGAAAAGAATGTTGCCCAGCGTGACATTATCTAAATTCTTAAGCACCCGAGCTGTGGCAGGCGGAAATAAATTGAACAGAGAGCAGATAGCGAGATGTATACCTTGGGGAGCAGTAGCAAGAAAAAACGGGCGTATATAGCTTTGTATTTGTACAGTACCTGCACATTACGCCTCTACATGGGCTCAAATTCCTGTACATGGTTTCCTTGACGGAACTTTCTTTCGATTACGGTTCTTCCGCGCTCAATGTTATGCGCTGTCTAATCTCTACGTGTTTGTTCCCCTTTCCTTCCTGGAAAGACCCAGTTCCGACTTCAACAAAAACAGCTTCACGCATGCGTTCGACTTCGCGTTTCGCCCATTACGCTTCCGCGCCTTTTACACAACTTGCGGTTTCGCAGTTTCCTTTTCTGGTATCTCTTTTTTATCTCCTTCATTTTGCTTTTGTTGTATTTTTTCTTCCTCGCATAGGTCGGACATGTAGGCCGTCACTGCAGCGATCGCCTTAACCGGACCGAATGCAGCTTTCCTCCAAACGCGCCGCAGGCAGGGCGGTGCTCTGTTGTGTAGCGAAGGCTTCGTTATGTGCGTCGCTATTTAAAGACTCACAGAGGGTCCTGAGAACCGGCTCCCGCTTCCTAATTGTTAGTTGTTATCCGCGACCAGCCTCCGGCGCTTAGCGTATCGGAAAATCGAGAGCGACGTCTAACGTAAGCTGGTAATACGAACACTGCTGTACTATAGGCGGAAGCTATAGTGCCCTGCTTTCGGAGCTTGGGGCCCGATATGGGCTGTTGTGAAGCGTATGGAATGTGAAGAACTGATAAAAGCGGAATTAGCAATCATGAAAATCAAATGACGCCGCAGTTCGCACTTATGGCTTCTGCGACCTACTATACGTCTAACCGTATAGTTCGCTTTTCTTCGTAAGATGTTGTAATAACAGAGCATACCACTACTCTCTACGGCCAGAGAGAAAGGGTAAAGCAGCAAGTGACTATGCCGACACAACGACAAGGCGATAGTCGTACTCATAAAAAGCAGTCTAATACAGTCGCGTATTACAGCGAAGTAGTGCAAATGCTATGGGAATCGTTGACGTAACTCCGCTCTGACCAAGCAAAAGTATCCATTCATTTAGTCCGCAAAATCTGCAGCAGTGGCTTGTTCAGCGCGGTGTTTGTTCCAATTGTTGCTTCATTGCCTCAATCTCTCGATACTAGCAACCATTGTCTTCTCTTCGTGGAAGAGGACATTTAAGTTTCCATTAAGAAGTTTCACAAATCACCGTTTTGTAGGTAGCCGTCATTTTGTTTCACAGCGATTGCGTAGACTCGAAGATTTGTTAATATCTGTACTTGAAATGAAATTTATTTGCCTGGCACGTTTTGCGCATAACGGAAAATGCACCCTCTGGTAATGCTGCTGAAAATTGCTTTTCACGTTAATGATGAGTTGGTATAGAAGCGCAACTCGAGTTCACAAAAATCGAGTAGGCCCTATACGACTTATAGGAAACTTATTCGTACGCGACGTGCCCTGTATAACAATGTCGTGCAGTGGGGCGCGATAATATATATTTATGCGCCGCGTACAGAGGTTGCCAACATCGGTAGCTCAGTGCGCGCCTTGTGCACTGTTGCGGGGAGGATGCAAAATGTCGAAGCGAGGCCAGCACAGCACATATGCTTCCAGAGAGAAAGAAGTATATATGTATACTTTGAGGCGCACTTTTTGCGTCTTCAATGTAAGGAACCTTTTCCTTTGCGGCCTTTGTGCACCACCTAGCGAACATTGATTGCGGGTAAACAGAGTACGCGCCGCAACACGCTACTGCGTAACAAAAGCCTGAGCCCATTTGTCGACACGCGATAAAAATCATCGCACGACAAATGATTGTCCAAGCCACCAGGAGAAGGCCTTCGTTTGTAGAGGCTTGCACTGGCGAGTGTTTGCCCCGAGGAACAATGTTATACCACCGCCAACGTGTGAGGAAGGACCACGGAGCAAACAAGCGCCGCTGTCCCAACGCCACAGGCGTCGGCCTGTGTAGGTACACAGAGAGGTGTCTTTATTGTGCACTCAAGGCCACTTTTGCCGTCGCTTCCGCAATGAGAAGACTACGAACGGGGCTAGTGATGAGGAGGCAATGCGTCTCAGCGATCCGGAAAGGGAGATGAAGAAATAGGGAGGGGGGGGGGGGGGGCGTGTGGCCACTGCTGCTGACAACGAACACTGATTGCACAAGATTGTCGTGAGGACCGCATACTGCGAACGTGCTTGGAGCCGCGGACAGTTACGGCGAGGTGTGCGTTCCTCGTGTGGGCGACACGAATTTGTGCGGCTCTCTCCAACGGCTAGCTGAAATGAGGCCGCAGCGCGAAGCTCGTGCCTTCTCATATACACACCGGAAGACGACGACGGTCACGGCGTGACGATGCGTGCTTGGACACCTGAACGCGTTCTGATGGCGCGCGCCCGCGCGCATGTGCGTGCTGTGTGGACGGACGAATTAACAGGGACCGCCACGCATTCGTGTCGTTCGTGACCATCTCTTGCCGCAGAGTTTCACCCCGGCGCGGCCACACAGTGACCTTTCTTTGTGGCTGTCAAGTGTGCGTGTACTTAAATTCTGATGCGTCACCTCAAAACTTGCGGTGCGGTCGATCTCAATGAGCGTGGAGCCGTTATGTTCGAGCCGTTCTCGCTAGCGTTATCTGCCTTAACGTAATAAAACGAGCGAGCACAGCACAGCTAAACAGCTAACGTATTCGGGCACTGCGAGAGAGAGAGAGAGAGAGAGAGAGAAATGCGTAAGGTCAGAGTACGTGAAGAAAGGCTGGATAGGAAATTTACACTCAGTATCTCGATTTCCTAAACTTTGAATCGGTCGTTTCTGCTAAGTTGTCTGTTGACCAAAAACGGGCCACGGTAATCAGGCGTCCAGTTTTAGTAAGTGAAAAGCAATTAAAAAAAAAATAACTCTTCATCACAACACTGTGTTGAGAATAGTGTCATGGCATATATTTCTGCTCGTGTCTCGGAGAGTTTGCGTTGACAATGAATGTTTCTTTGCAAGCTGAAACGACCTCAAACGACTTTTTATTACGAAATAAATTGTTGATTTCCCCTTCGGATTGTAATTTCAAGAGCGAAGACAAAACGCTGACTCATGAATAATCTGTAAATTAATGCATTTTGAAGCTGTATCAGAGGTGATCATTCAATTAGGCGTTCAATCGCAAATTGTAAAAACGGCCTTGTTTGCATGAATGACGAAAGCAAGAGGCGCGAAGTGCGCACATTAGGCAACGATTGGTTCAATAGTTTCTTCGCTGGTTTTAAAACATCTGCTCATATCGTTTTGCATTATTTCTCGCGTAACAGCGTCGCTTTCGGCCTTGCCCGCTAATAGGTTTTCTTTGTTTATTCCCGTAGTTGGAGCGCCTGCTGCAGTATGAGCAGTACCTGTCGCAGCTGGCCTCAGCGACACCCAAGCACCATCCAGACTACAACGACCTCACCAAGGCGGCGCAGAAGGCAAAAAGCGTAAGTATACATTTGCCCTTGCCATGCAAGTCAGCCCCCACATGCCTGACAGAACGAACGCTGGAGACATGAAGTTGGTGTCCAGACCTCGTGACGTCAAGGCCATGATAAGCATCGTTTATCGTATTGTTGTGTCTTCGATGACCTCTTGTTTCATGAGAAAAAGATAAGGACAAAATCGAGCGTGGTCGCACAGCATAATCTAAATAGGGCACAATTCGTCGGCACCGAGCTGCCAAGTTTTGAATGACGTGCCCTGTAGGGAGGCGAGCTTTTTCTGCTACACGACCGACGCTTTAATGAAATCACGCAACGCCATGCGCTTTAAATGAATCGTGAAGTTTTCGCCATATTCGAGAACACATAATAGGATTCGCGTGGAACCGATTATCATGATGTACGAATTGAAACTCACGAGTCACGTTCCACATGGCGTTTCACGTTCACGTTCGGAGGAATCGCAGGCGGTCACAAGGTTGCGTTCTCTATCATCTGATTTAGCATCCGGAACGCCAGTGCCTCCTTCAAGTGAGTGTACTGACGTCACAGCAGGCGCAATGCCGGTCAACTGGCCTACACTGACCGGGAAATGTGTATGTGTGGTTCGCCACCACGGCGTACTTGACGTCACGTGCAAGCCGTGTATTTATTCGGCTAAGATGTGCACGGAAGCGTTTATTTGCAGCAGAAAAAAGAAAAAAAAAAAAAAGGCGGTAGGAAGTGGCTCAGTCGGCTCCTGGCTCTTCTGTTTCGGGATAGGGACTTGATTAAGATTTTGGGGACACGATAGTTAGAACCAAAGGCACTTCCCCTCGCTATCTCCCTATTCCTTTGATTTCCCCCCGGTCGCAGCTCGGGTGCTTCCGATTTTAGATAACATGCAGTTGTCGCGGCCGGCAGCATTCTTTTCCTTCCTTTTGTTTAATTATTCAATAAATAACCACTACCACCACCAACTACGCGGGCTTTCAAAATCCATGCCAAAAATGAAAGGTAGACACCGCGGCCGTGAACCGCAGGTGGTTTGACCCACTGGTTGAGAATTCACGCGGAGGAATACCCGAAGGGGAACAAAGGGCGGCTGGGCATCTCAGTAAGATGTGCTGGGCGTCGTCTGTGTTGGAAAGGCAGTGGGGCAGGGAAGGAGGGTTGCACGAATGGGTTTAGATGGCTTGTCAAAGGTGCAGGGAGAGAAGAGTGCCTTTGGAGGATGACCCCAGTCAGGGCTTTCGCGGCGTCTCTGGATGGGGGAAGAGATGAATAGAGACGGTGACGGAGCGTCGCACTAGTAGGATGGAGGCACCTCGGTGGCAACCCTGTAGTCCGGCAAGCGCCCTATTGCTGCCAAGTGTCGAAACGTAGTCTCAACAAAAAGCTCAAACCGACGAGCAGGTCTTCGAGCACAAACAACCGCATCACCATTTGCGCACGTCTCAATAGGAGCAGAACCAAGGCTTGGGTAAACCCCCTCCCCCCTTTTCCAGTGGTTTTCGAAGACAGGAACTGCCTTTTCCTGCACAAGCGTGATGTGCAGTTAACGTCACTAAAGCTGACGCAAGAGAACGAAAGTGAACAAATTGGAATTAAAGAGTGCAACCCAGACTGTCGCTGGTGCAAAAAAAAAATATTTCCTATACGTGCTGCAAGTATATGGCAGCAGCTGGCTTTGGTAACGCAGTGACACGCATTGTACGGCTTCGCATTCCTCTCGTCTCCTGTCTCTCTACTTGTGACCCCCACTCCTTACCATGGTTCATCACAAGGAGCAGAGTATTAGGAAGGGCTAACGACAAAGCCCTCTACAGGTTTTCACGTTTTTCTGATTTTTTTTTTTCCTCGCTACCGCACCAGCAGCAAAACCAGTGGCTACGCAAATAGTCCGCAAGAAGAAAAACAGGAGGCGTATCACTACGCGCTCGTTCTGTAGGCGAGTGGTTCCTGCCGAAACGGGCTCTATTCCGAGCATACACGTTTGCAATAACATGCTTCGCATGCTTAGACATCTTCACAGAACGGATCTTATAGAAAAAATGCGCAGCAAAGAACCATTTTTTCAAAAAGATGCGCAGCGCAGAGGGCACAGCCAGCGCCATCTGGTGGCACAGCTGGCAAGGTTGCGGAAAAGCAAAACGCGGCACGAACAAAAACGACATGAAAAAACATACAAATTAGCCGAATCCGACCTTTGCTCCCAAAAAAAGGTGCTTTTTATGAAGTTGATGGCAAATGTAAAATGTATTAAGCTTGCAGACAAAGCAACTATCATTTTCTCTCGTCAAGAGCAGGCACTATTTTTTATCGCGGATGCGGAGAGCGCAAACAAGAGCTGTAGCTTTGGTAGTGTTGCACTTGATGTATGAAACGGAGTATAGTCTGTGGGAAAGAGCAAGAAGGGAAAAAGGAGGGGAGCAGGTTAGCACCCGCTTTTTTAATGCTGCTCGTTTCCAAATTCCACCTACTGCTCTCGCGCCCTCAGGGCTGCAGCTGTTGCTGCTTCCATCGTAGTCTTTCAGCGCTCGCTGTAAGCGAATTACGCCTGGCCCCATAATTAGTGGAGACAGGCGAGAGACGAACCGAGCGAGCGTTCGCTCTGCAACCCTGTAATCGCGCCGCGAAACCGGAGTACTTTAGACCGCGCTTTTCGGAGCTTCGCACCGGATTTCTGAGGCATTACGACTGATGGAATGCCTCTTCCAGTTGGCACCTATTTGTCCGGCCTCTTCTTTCCAGCCTGTGGACGGCGAGCCTAACAACAACAACAACAACAACGCATTTTTCTGTTCCCGCAAGTCTGACGCGAGGCCATGAGTGGGTCTTTACTTTCGGTTCCAGATCCCGCGGAGTGGCTCGCGATGTAGGCGTTTCTTTTACTGTCCGAGAAACGTTTAGTGTCATGTGACTTTAACCCTTGTTCGGGCTTTGTTGTCGTGGATTCATTTGCTAACTTTATGTGGTTCTGTTCAAAAGCATTGCATTTATGAGCATGCGGTGTTCCACAGTACCCATGGCGATGTAGCGTGGGGCCTACGGCTAGCATTTGCGGAGGGCACTCATTTTGCCTGGCCTAATCTTAGCAATGATTAATGCCACCCTTCATCTCGCATAAACTAGACCCATAGCATAGCGCGATCCGCTAATGTGATCCGCTTTAGTGATTCACCTCTGCGTATGCGCAGATCCCGTTGAGGGCACCAGATGGGGCCACGTGGTGGCCGCCGGCGCGCGCGATTTTCCTACCGGGACCAACCAGCACGTGTGCACTGGCGGCCGCTGTAGCGGATCACGGTTTGCCAGTGTTGCAGTGGGGATAAAGTATATGTTATACGTCTGTCACGGGCAATCCCAAAGCCTATTAAGGCAAAGGCCGTCGAAATTTTCGAGGGTCGTCGAGATGCACCGCTGCCACAAGGCCAATTTCAATGACCATTGAGCAGTGAGCGTGTTATCCGACAGATGGCGCCACGGGTAAGAACATCCAGTAAGAAATATGAAGTGAAGCAGGATCAAACGAGGCGGATATCGCACTGAGAAATTGAAAGCTCGTTCGGAGGAGGACATTCAAATACCTTACAGCTCGGCATAATGTGGAGCAACGATGTAGTAACGATGCGCAGTTGCCGCATTCATTTTACGCCATCGATGCTGCCACAGCTCGGTGGTCGTCTTCGCCGCGTTTGTATAGTTGCTATCGTTAGGAGCACTTTCGGGGCCCTTCTTGGTCTCGGTTGTCGCAAAGAGCGCTCATAGACGAACATGAGCGAAACTCTGCAGCAGGCCCCACTGCCACATAAGAACAACCATGAGCGAAACTCTGCAGCAGGCCCCACTGCCACAGAAGAACAGCTAGACACCCTAGACCAGCGTCAGTTTGTTTACATCTGAACACCGCGCGTTTACATAGCGATCATTTTTACTCCCGAAAAGCTAGTTGATGAACTGGTGGTATACATAATTTAGTTCAGGAGATATTTTGTTTGTTTTAAGTTCGTGATGTTTTTCTCCTTATGTTGAGTGCGGGGCAGCTCTCAATGTCCCTTGAAGTTCCGAAGGTCAATCGTGGACCTTAATTGGTCAGTGTCGGTCGAGTTCAATTGTCAATGAAGAGCACCGTGTGGCAGTTCGATCTACATCGATTCAATGCGCATCGACAATACACCTGTGACAGGGGTATTAGTCAAGGAATTGCTCCATCAGAATTTGACTGGGGTTTGGCCGGATTTCGCAGAACGCACACGTGTTCTATAGTACGGACGTCGAACATGGTAAACTTAAATGCCGAGTACAGAACTGAGAAAAAATTCTCGAGTGGACGATTAGCGGAAATCTGTAAGTTTTCTTCTTCGCAAAGCTTGTTTTCCAACCGAAACGTTTCCTTCGCAGTCTACGCTCTCGGATTCTTTGATGAAAAGGAAAGATTCAAGTTCCCCTTACTGCATAAATTTGGGAATGCTTCCAGTTGACCAAGATAGCTCGGTTAGAGGGTCCAATTGGTTAAAATGCGCACCTAGAAAGTGAAGGCGATGGAGGATTGTCTTGCGCCTCTCTCCTTGGGCGTGACCGGTTTTGGCCGTTCATTACGCTTTCTCCTTGCTCTTTGTAGTTCTGTAAAAATAACGAATCGATTGTGCGCGTGCCTTCCAGGACTCGCCCAGAATGACTTGCATACCCCCACCCCTGGCCATCAAAGCACATTAGGCTCGGCAGTAGGAACGAGCCTAAGGGAGAATCTGCTTCTGGGAACTATAATTGTTGGTTGGAAAGCTAGCCTCCATATATACTGAAGTGTATCGAAGCACACTTGTACAGTGTAGACAACCTGCTGTGTTCACGAGAGGCAGTCGGGCAGGATTTTCTTTATTCAAGGTAGAAATTGAAGCAAATCTGCTGACGTAGCTTGCACAGCGAAGCACGGTAATTATTTCCGCGAACATTAGCAGCGCTTGTGTCAAGACAGTAGCGTAGCCAGAAATATTTTTAGCGGGGTGGGGGGTGGGGGGGGGGGGGGTGGGGGGGGGGCGTTATACGCCGTCGGCATAAGAAACTAGGGGCGAGAAAAAAAAAAAAAGGTCGAAAGGAAGAGGGAGAGTAGGGGGGGGGGGGTGCAGTGCTCCGAAAAAATTGGGGGTGTTCTGACACAAACTCCTCCCTGGCTACGCGAACTCATTAAATCGCAAAGAGCTAAAACCACACATACCTATTGCAGACGCTGGTCGCACCGCTTGTAACAGTATTGATGGCGGGGCTTACTCACTGGAGTAAATTGACGTTATTACGTAATAACGTCCTTCCTAAGGCGGCCTGTACTCGTCCTGTTTGTATGCTAGCACTGCAGTATCTGTATTCCCGACTGCTCAGGACATCGCCTTATGAAGCATGGACGCCTCGATCAGCTCCCTACTTCTTTGCAAGATGGCTTGTGTGCGCAAGCGGGCAACAAATTGCTGCTTAAACTACTTATGAGCGCTCATAAGTAGTTTAACAAGCAGCTACATTACGCGCTGTTGGGCGCGGTGCAGTAAAGAAAATATACCCTCAGTCGAAAATTCCAAATGCCGAGGGTACGGCAAGCGTTCACTGTATAGAGCATCTGTCAGAACTGTTCCTTCGTCAGGTTGTTGGCTAATCGCTGTGCCTGCGAGTCTGTCGCGGGGCTTCCCCTAGCAGGATTGCGCGACCGGGCGCCGAGGTCAGAGAGAGAAGCGGGGCAAAGGGAGAGGAGGCCAACGTAGTAGAGTTTCAGCTTAAGAACCACCGGAAGAGTTTTGAAGTGGCCTCTCCCTGTACTGCCGCACCTTATTCGTTTCTTTTATTACTAACCGCCTCTCTCTGTGATCACGAAGACTGCAATTTGGCTGTCAGCGCCGCATCGCGGCAGCCACGTTTGTGCTTGTGATCTTGCCGTACGATCGAAGGTTCACCTGACTTCCGATGGCTTGAGAGAACACGTGACGAAAAAAAAATAAAATAAAAAGAACAACTAAAGGGTTAGAGTGCAAAAAGCGAGAGAGAGGTGTGTGCGAAGAAACTAAATCACAAATTAGTAGCGGCAGTTCGGGGAAGACGACCCGCATTCGGCTAGGCGCGTGCACACATGCCTCGAGTGGTGGTGGGGAATTACGAGACCTTCTCGGGATCTTTACGGCGCGTCCGCGAAGCGGTTACACACGCGCTAGCAGAAGGAGAGGAATCGCGGTAAACTTCACACGGGAGTTGGGCGGAAATTAAAAAAAAAAAAAAGTCAAACGACGCATTCGGAATGTGTGCGAATGGAACCTTTGGGATACAATCTGGTTAGCGAGAAATACAGAAACGCGCGTCTCCACGAGCGGGGGGCGCCCGCAGCGCGCGCCGCATATGACCCTGTTCGCTTTTAAACTGCCCTCTGCCCTGCCGTCTATTTCCAACGCACACTTTCGGCGTGAGCGACCAGCACTTGCGGTACACTCCCAGTCTATCACCCTACTCCGCACCGAGCCTACACAGCTGCTTTCCGACCGCTGCCAGTAGACGCGTGAAAGTGAGAGCGCGCGCCGGCACTTTCGCGCTGTTCGCGTGAGTGTAATAATTCTAACCACTAATGGATGTGGGAATGCAAAACAAAGGAAGAACTGATAGGCGCGCGAATGAGTCTGCTGAGAGAGAGAGAGAAAGGGCGCAAGTCTTAGAACGTAGGAAAAGCCATACGCGCGTAATGGGCTCCACAGTGCTGCTGTTGTGCCCCTGCGATATATCGCTCGTTCTCACGCGCATTCAACAGCAGCGGCATGGACCCATTGCTCTCCCGGTGGGGCGCTGTTACGTAATTTGAGTCCCCCTCCTCCGGCCACACTTGCGTACTTGTGGGGCCATTGTCCCGCGGACTAGATTTCGCGTCGAACAGTGGCGGTGGCGGCGATGTTAGCTGGGAAGTATACGGCCGTTTCTCACTGGGTGCAATCGACGCCGTACGGGCAGCGTAATGCGGATCGGGTCATAGGTATCTCTAGGGGGCGGGGCACGCGGCCAGCGGCTCTAACGCGACATCGTTTGCGGTCCCGTACAACGGGTCGAGAAATCCTTGATCTGTCGAAAAGGTTGTGACGTCACACGCAATTGCCGGTGAATAAAACAGCAGAAAGAATGCGATTATAAACTCCGAACGTGAATGAAACGTCGTGATGACATGCAATGATTTAACGTGAATTAATTGCGCCGAAATGAGAATTGGGGTGATTAGTACGTTATCAAACATGCGACTGCTGGGTCGCGAATTCTATAGATACGATAGTCCTAGGCAAACGAGTCATATCAGTTCGACTTGGTTAAAGACGGTCCTTTTGTGTAAATAATAATTATGCATGAAAAAGAAACAGTGCCTGAGTTCGTGAAGGGGGCGTATCCCGCCTTTTTTTTTTTCGAATTGACAGCATTCAGTTCTAATGCTGATAGAAAATCGATGCGGCTTTATTGCGATGGATTGCAACATGTTGAAATCTCTTCATTCTCCCTCACACAGACACACTCTGAGGAATTGAAATACACAATGCGAATTCCCCCCAAAAAAAGAACAAAACAATAACGCATCTTTTACAGATCGGTATACGCACTAGGCGCGGCGAAAGAATGCATGGGTCAATAAACTACTCGACAAGCGCCCGTGTGCATCACAGTGCGCACATCATGGTGCTTCTCCTGACATTGTCACCAAAATAAAGCAAACGCACTTCTTCGACCGAATATTGAGCTCGGTATCGGGACGCATATTATGCAGCCTCGAAAGACGGATTCCCACGAGTGATGATAATTTTCCCAGCCTTACTGATGAACGGAGCACGGACGCCACTCTTATCTGGCTCGTGATGTGAACAGATAAATCAACTACTTCCCAAAGTATCGTTCGGTAGCCGATTGGTCAATTGCCATTTCCGCTACCCATCATCACACCGCTTCCTCTGACGTCAGACCAGCGGACAGTTTGTTGGCCAGCGCCATCAATCAGTTTTGCTTCTGCTGTCACTAAAGCTGTGTCTCGAGCGCCATGTTTGAAAGCGGTGTAATGGGCGACAGTTTCGACTGCGCTTTTCCTCGTTCGAACTGCGCGCTTTTCTGACGCCCATTCGTTTTTGAAGAGGAACGGAGCCAAACGGGCTCGGCCTTCGGGCCTTCGAGCGACGATGTCTTGCATGGCGTGGTTGTGCCATCGCATCCTCTGGAGCGCTCAGATGCCGGTGACGACGGTGAGATACGTTGTTGTTGTGGTCGGCGTTTCCCGCTGCCCTGTCGCGTCTTCTCATCTTCGCCCAGCCGCTTCGACGCGGTACTGTTTTGTTTCGCGCTATTGTCAAGAGACGAGACGCGGGCTTCTTCACTGGCTTCATACGCAATCCGAAACGAGTACAAAGACGGCCACTTTTTGGGAATCTAGCTGCTGAAGTTCCGTGTTAGCATGAGGTGTGAGGCGCCGCTTGTAAACACTGCCGCTTCTACGAACATGGCAACATGTTTTCAACCAGTGCATGCCTGAATAATCGCCGCTTCCCATTTTCAAAACTCGCCGCGCGGGTTGCAATTCATTTATCACTTTCGAACAGTGTCCCAAGGGCGAATAGCTGGTGATAAGTTTTCGATTCCCACGCAATGGTTAAACGCAGCTCGAGATGGCGGGGAAAGCTCAAAGTCCGGTAGGACTGAAGCCTATGCCCACTTTCAACGCTGGCTGGTCCGTAATTTTAAGCCTGTCGTGATGTTGAAGATTAAGCAATGAAATCACTTCGGTTTTGTATTCTTTTCTGTGCATGACGAAATAAATTGCCCCGTATATAATGTTATCCGCTCTTGTTGCGTAGATCCTCGAATACAATTACAGCGATGAACTACCAACTGAAGTTCGTTACATGTCTAATTTTTTTTCCGGCAGCGATGAGACGCCCCCTCGCTCAACTCTGCAGTCTAGCGCGATTTGAAAGTTTAAGGTTTCGGTCGCGAAGGGATTATCGACGATGGCTTGGGTTTCTTTGCCACCGGTGCATGCGTTGGTGCGCGCGTCGTCGCGTGCCAACTTCACAAATCGCTCAGAGGCGACAGGTGCTCGTTCTTTGTGACCGTGTCGCACGCCTGTCGCTCTTCTAATCGCTGAGCGACGTGTCGCGCGCTGAACTGTCTGCGATTCGCCGTTACCTCGGCTTAGCTTGAGTCGATGCGTCACGGTCGATAGCCAGGAATGTCGAAGAAAGAGTGACACGCGATTGACCAGGGGACTCGCGGAGGACCGAGTGCCCGTGTACGGCGGCACGCAAGTATACGGTCCCGCATGCAGCTGTGCTCGTTCGCGCATGCGTAGACGGTTCGCTTGATTGGCGTTGCTGAAAGAGCACCTGATGGCCCCCACACCAGCTTTTACTAGAGAGCCTACTTCTGCACGAACTAACGGAATCTCGAAATGAGGTTTATAATATTTGCCACTGCTAATTAAGTGGGCTCGTTCGCGCATGCGCAGATGATTTGCTTTATTGGCTTGGCTTCAAAGCAGCTGATGGTCACATGGACTGGCGAGCAGAATCTTGAAATGAGGCTTATTATATATTGGCCACTACTTTCTTATCTGAATGTACGAACTGCAATAACTAAGGGCAAGGCCGAAACAAATCGGCGGAATGCGTGACGTAGCAGCATAGCATAGTCCAACTAGGCTCCCATGAATGCGTGACGCAGCAGCTGTTTCGATCTTGCCCTTAGTTATCGCAGTTCGTACATTCAGATAAAAATGTAGTGGCCTATATATAATAAGCATCATTTCGAGATTCTGCTCGTCAGTTCGTGTGGCCATCAGCTGCTTTGAAGCCAAACCAAATCATCTGCGCATGCGCGAACGAGCACAGCTGTTTCGTACGTGGACGCGCGCGTGCGCAGGTGATGACGCTATACTTTCTCTCTGTTCCTACAGCGAACACTGTTCAGGATGGAAGGACCGAAGCGTGCAGGGCTCGTGCCGCACAAACCGCTTCTTTCCTTTTCTTTCTTTGCATGCCCGCGTACGCCACGAGTTTAGGCGAGGGTTTAACGGTAAGCGGCTTTTCGGGGTTGCGCGCGTTTTGTACTTCCCTGGCGTGCGCGAGAGCGAACTCTGGCGATTCTCGAAGGGGTCGTTGTCCTGATTGGCGGCACGCAGCGTTGCGCGCCGAAGCATTCGCGAGCAAGCTTTGTGTTGGGAACGTTTAGTAGTTGTTAAAGGCTGTGTACTGGTCTTTCCGTCGCATTGAGCGCATAGTTTTGGGGAGATCCCACATTGTGATTGGAAATTGCAGTGGAGGCGTTTTGGACTTATAAGTGCAGCTTCAGACCTCGTGGCCGCCTCATTCGATCTTGGCGCCTAGTTCCCAAGATAACAAGTTTTCGTCTTCTGCACTGTTTCTTTGAACACACCGACCGAAAATTAGCGATGTCGCTAATATTGCAGGTTTCAAAGTATCGCTTCGTACTTTTCCTCCTCCTTGGCCCTGCCGTGATGGTCGAGTGGTTAGGGCGCTCGACTCCTGCGCCCAAGGATGCGGGATCGAATCCCAGCTGCGGCGGCAGCTTGTCGATGGAGGCGAAAAGCAAGGTGCCCGTGTGCTCTCAGCGCATGTTAAAGAAACCCAGGTGGTCAAAATTCTTGGAGTCCTCCACTATGCGGCGTCTCTCATAGCCTGAGTCGCTTTGGGACGTAAAACTTATACGTGAACATATTTCTTTGCGCGCATGAACGTTGCATAATCACTAAGTCCGCCAATCAAATTAATGTGGCACAGCTGTATCGGGAGTGGATTGAATTGCCGCGTTTTGTGTGTAAGTTTGTGGAAACAGCGCCCTCCCGGAGCTCTAAAGTTTATCATTTCGGTATATAAATATTCGGTACAAGGAAACAATCTCAATGCGATAATAACCTAAGTATTTACTGCATGCGTCGATGCGTGTCCGAATTACTTATTAGCATTTGGAGTTTCACGTGGAAACTTTTCTTGATATGACAAATTTGTTTCCTTTTGTGTCTCGATCTACAATATTTATGCAGTAGAAGTAATCTTATAATGCTAGCTCAGCTCGTCTATTTGGCTGTAATCAACATCAGTCCCGCCGGGTTGGCGCAGTGGTTACGGCGCTCAACTACTGTGCCCAAGGATGCGGGATCGAATCCCGGCCTCGGCGGCCACTTTTCGATGGAGGCGAAAAGCAAGGCGCCCGTGTGCTGTGCGATGTCAGTGAACTCCGGCTATTCGAAATTTCCGGTGCCCTCCACTACGCAGTCTTTCATAGCCTGAGCCGCTTTGGGACGTTAAACCCCACAAACCAACCAAACCAAATCGTTAATTGGTCCTGCAGCAACCCTAATTTTGAGCTAGAGGTTTGTCTTTCTCTTTTAAATTCCTACAGTTCACATTCATAATTGAAGCCCAATTAAATTCTAGAACAGGGTCTTAATTGAGCACTGAATTGAGCAATTTTGCATCACTTTTCCATTATTTAATGCATGCGCTAGGTCGATCAGCGATAGTTTTCCTGGTTTGTGAAACTTTGATTGGAGTTTCGTGGGAATCTGCCTGGACTGTTGCGAGGAGCTTTGGTTTGAGTAACTTAAAAAGCGATCAGATAAAATCTGATAACGACATGCTGACCTAGCGCTGCAGATGTAGCGGGAAAGGACGCATCTGTTATTGTTAGCGTGATTCGCTGCATGCTTGCTATCGCTCTTTATCACTTTTTGCGTATGCAGCCTTTATCGCTTTCATTGTTTATAAATATACGGCATACCAGCTCAGAACACTCATCGATGGCGGCTCATTTTTAATCTCCGCTGTGCAAAACAGGGTACGTAACCCATGGCTCTGTGTGACGAAAGTGCTTTCGCCGGCTGCAACCTGCAAGAAATATTTCTGGTACGCTTGCAAAAGGACGTTGCGAGTTCATATCATTACGGAATAAGCTTTCAGTGCTGAATACAGAGAGAAGCTGCGCCGCACTGTTCCAAGGTGTGGCTTTGGGAGTGTCGCTGATGTGGACATATTTGCTACACTAGTCTGATACTTGTAACGTATACCCGAGACAAGATTCCAAATCTGGTGTGAGTCCCGACGACCAAGCAACATTCGTGCCGCGCGAATGTTTCGTTTCAGGTGGTTTTGCCTATTTTTCGCACGTGCCCAAAGTGTGGAATTTCAGTCAGTTTGTCACCTGGTGGTTTAGCTGGCCGATCTTGTGCATTTTGAAAGCGCGCGAGAATACTTGCTTTATGCGAAGTTTCCGAAGTGAACATTAATTTTTCTCTTGCTTCCTTTTCATATCTGCATGGCGCAGATGGTGAGAAGGAGCGACTCCAGCAAGGAAGAAACAGATCTCGACCGGATTCAGGACCTTTTCCCCAGTGACAACCTCCGGCTTCACGATCGCGACCCACTGTCGCCGGTAAGTGGGCCGAATTCCTTCCCCACCCCATCCATTCTTTTTTTTTTTTTTTTTTTTTCGCAGTCGTGGAAGTGGAGTGCAGATTGTGTGTATTCTGGAAGGACTGAAGTAATGTTTTACGCCGTGCACGTCTTCTACACTGAAAGATTCAGTGGCATCGGCGTCGAATGAACTTATCCCTTGACTTGCGTAGATAGTTCTGGTGCACGACGTGTAATGAAGGGAACACCGCGAACGAAGACACAGAAATAAAAAGACCGACATAACGCTAACTGAACATTTATTTCCATGTCATCATGTATAAATTCGAAATGCAAGCACCGCACACACACAAAACATCCCAGTGTTTACATTTTTTAGCCTGGCGTCACAATTTATATTCGATAGCACGGGAATACGAGTTCAGTTGTTAGTCAGCGCTGTGTTCGTCTACTATATTTCTTAATCTTACGTGTACATGTCCTAGTTCGCACTGTTCTCCGTATGATGCTTAGTCTAGCGCGCCAAAACCTCTTAACATCGACGTTAATTGCACTTTTCGCTATCCTTAGGGCAGGTTTAGCCGTTGAGACTGCCGAGTCCCGTCGCGCGCAGCTTGTAACGTTCCTGTTCTTCGGACGAATTCGTAATGAGGCATGACACCTTCTTCCGGCCGGGAGGCGCAACACGCACTTGCTGGGTGGTGCACCTTGTTCAGGCATGGTCGTCGGTATTACTTAACCTCCAACGCGGGCTGTCACGACCGCCCACTGAATTACAAGGCGGCAGTGTATGCGCGCGTCACTCTTCACCAGAAGCCGGGGGAGCGGCAAGTGTGGTCCGAGCCGCACGCTATGTGACTTATACATCGCGCTAGGTTGAAACAAGGTATCTAACTTAATGTTGTCGGGCGAGTCTGTCTTTCATCCCCCTTTACGAAACTGCGCAAACACAAACAGAAACTCGGAGGGAGCACAGCTACGCTTAATTGTGTTCTCTCCGTGCTTTTGCTTGTTTACTTATTTCCCAATGGATAAGGTATCCAGTATCGAGGCATCCGCGGTCTGTGGCGGCTACCGCCCAAGGCGAGGTGTTTGTAGTTCACCGCGTAAAAAAGCAGCCGTTCGAATGCGTCACCAGGCGGAGATGCTTCGCGGTGTGTGTACTATATACTACGTGCCGGCCTCTCAGGACCACCCCGCGTGGTTTCGCGGAAAAGGAGTGTTACCGGCGTTCCTGCCGAGCTTCTTTCTTTCCAATGGGCAGCTGGGCCGTCTTGGGCTTCTCCTGGTACTACGACGTCTCTTCCGGTCTTTCGCGCGTGCCTCGTCTATGACGGCACGCGCCGCCGAAGGTCACGTTTCTGTTTTTCTTTGCGAATTCTTATTTTTTATTTTTCGCTGATCACCGTATGTAGCAAAGGCCTGTTACGAATCCGCTTTATGAACATTCGTAATTCACTGGTTTCCGGTTTTGTCGTTTCGTTCGCGCCTTACAGATGGTTAGCTTCTTTAAGCCTTAGATGCTTGTATGTATGCTAATTTGTGACATTTTGACATGACCCTGTTTTCCTCTGTTCTTTTCAGCGGAAAGGGCTGCTCCGTACAAAGTCAGCAGCGGCTTCTAAGCTTCATAGAGCGCTGTCCGGGAAATCAAAGTCCGTCACAGACATGTGAGTACAACGAGGTTGTTGTCCCGCGCTGATATATGACTACATGACTTCTGGGGTGAACTTGCCATCGTAGTTGTTGGGCAGCCCCATACCCCCCCCCCCCCCCCCCACACACACACACACACAGCGCTCACTCTCAGCTGTAGAACATTAATATATAACGGACCGTCAAACACCCCACCCCCTCCTCCTATAGGAGGCTGCTCTTCTAGCCATGCAACCTTCAGATCAGTTGCAGCTGGTCAAGTGGGCTAAGCTAGAAGGAACAGCCAGAGGGTTCCTGGACTAAGAGGTCCTCCTGGGAGTGTTTGCATTTTTTTTTTTATTGAAATAAAGTTTTTTCCTCCTCCTCATCCTCCTCTGAGTAGCACAGCGGACTGGGTGTCACCATGGAGGAAGGGTGTCACAGCTATTGCGGATGCGGTTTCGGATAGCAAGCGATTCGTCTTTCTGTAGTATATTGCGCTAACAGTCGGCTTGGTTCCTTACTTACAGTTGGATACATATTTAACTGCAACCAACACAAAGGAAGGAGCAAAGCCACCCCTGCCGTGTTATCCCGTCCTGATGCCATTGTCAAGCGGGTTTTTATTTATTTATTGCGTTGTTCCAAGCTTGGAGTCAGTCGCTACGCCCAGGTATTTGCACGCGGGGACCTGAGCAATGAAGACGGCGCCACACATTTATTGTTTCCTGAGGCTCGGAGCGTTTACGACAGCGCGCGTGGGTGCGTACGATACAGCTCTGCGCTTATGGGCCTTCTTAGAAGCGCCATTTCTGGGCGCCCTCTCGGGGGGTGCCTTGTAATTGCGGAAGAACACGCGCTCCCACTCATGCACTTCTGGGCGCTCTTGGTCCCTCTCGTGCTCAAAGTTCGCCGCCACTATAATGAAAGTGGGGGGTGGCAGAGATGCCGATCATTTTCACCGCTCAGACCCTGTTTGCAGGCTTCACTGATGACGGGCGGCGGGGGTGGTCGCTGGTTTTTGTTTCTCCCGTGAATTGCACGTGCCACGCGGACCTACTATGTAGCTCCGCGAAGGCGGCGCGCCTTCGAGGAAGAGGAACGCCAAAACAAAGGTGCGACGAGGGTGAGGAGGATGAGGAGAGGTGCGTGAAGGCGCGAGACCGTCCCGTCCATTACGGCGCCGGGGTCCCCCTACCGCGCTGGGGTGGTTGAGGAAGGGGCGGGGGTGGGGCTACCTGCCTGGCAGCACCCCCTCCTGCTGCTGCTGCACGCGTTGGCGTGAGGTTCCCTCGAGGGGTCAGGTGTGGCGAGCGCCGGCACAGCTGGGTGGGCGCGAGGGGCGCCCATGGGCGACCTTGGGGAAACGTCCTTTCTCCGGGGATGCCCGCTGTCGTTTTTGCCGTGGGGTCCGCGTTCGAGGAGGCGTCGATGTAGGCCAGGGGTCCCCAGACACACGGCCTCCGTAGCTATGTGATGCGTGCCGCCGACTCCAAAACATTCCAGCCTTTGTTTCGAAAGCACGTGCTAGCTTCACGAGTCAGCTTTACCACCAGACTGGCTTTCCAACTGAAATAAACTGAAAAGCTTCCTCCCCGGACGGTCGTGTTCATTGTGGAAATGAAAAGAGGTATTAGGCTCCTTAATCTGCTTGAACTTCGAATGGACGTCAGCTGCCTTCGAAAGCGAGGCGCCGGTCAACATATCCTCTTTCATCTCCAGGTGTGCATTTTTTGTTTTTCTTTCGAGGATAAGCGACTGTGGTAATTCTCACCGAGCCATTCAGAAGGCGACCTTCCAGCGCTTAGGTAGGGGGCAGCTCGCGCCGCTTTACTTTTCCAGGAAGTATGGGAAGGTCTAGGAAAGAGATGTTTTGGTTGATTTTTATTTTACTGTTTTTAATTCTGGCATTGTTGATATTGATTGAGACCCCTGATGTATCCGATGGGGTAGCGACGTGTTTTATACGCGCGCTGACCTGCTTCCGACTTCAGGTTCTCTAAGAGAAAGACGTCTTGTCTTCGACAGTCGGGCTTCCCCGTACCTCTCCTATCTCCCTGTCGGAATCGGAACACTGACCGACGCTGGGAACTCGCGTCTCAGCAGCTGTTGTCGAAAACCATTTCCAGTAATCGGTGTCAGCGTCGTTGGCGTTATGTGGCAGCGAGTCCTATCATGTGCTTTGTTCGTCCTAGAGAGTATCTGTCAGTTAATTATCGCCGTTCCGCTGCCATTCCACTGCTTTTCGCATCGACATCAGAGTCTTATCTGTGGCGTTCCTTTAGGCAGGCGTTGCGCGTTAGTCCCTTTACACAACGGGGCACATTCGTTCCACTCGCCTCACGAGCGGGCAAAGAAAAGATGATCTGCCTGTGTACCGATGCTTTTTTTTTTTTTTTTTGCATGCTGCATACTAAATAATTATGAATTGAACTGCTCAGAATATTTTTTTTATCGGTTGCTATTAGCTTTTACTGGGGTTGTTTGCATTTTTCACAAGTATGGGTGTACAATTCGGAGAGTAGCATAGTGACGGGAAGCATTAATTAAAAAAAAATATTCAGCCTTCTAGCCTTCTCTCCTTCAGTCATCTGACTCATAATAATTTTTGGAAGCAACTGTCAATCATAATACAAGTTTTCTTATACGTTGGAAAAACTGAGGTACAGAGTCAAACCAAATTTTGAGGTGTTAAGGTTTTGCGAAGTTATTGTTTCAAACCCTAACCATTTCGGTCATTTGGCTTCCAGAGCTATATTGTGTGCAGTTATACCATTTGTATGCATCCGAGACATCCGTGCAACCTGTGACGTGCGTAGGCTATCGAGGCTTTGGTATTTACTGGAGCGCGATAAAATATCGGACAATATTGCTTGCTTCCTAAAGCCGGGATTGGGTAAGCGCCAACAACCGGCACCTTCGGGGCGAAATTAGAGAGAGAGAAAAAAAAATAATTTGGCGGAAATGAGTTGTCTGGTACGTTCAACATGAGGTCCGGTTAGGAGAACAGAAATGCAGCGGCATGTGTTCTACTGGCGTACATTTTGTGAACGGAAAGACTCGGGGATGAGTGTCAACCTAAACTGAGAAGGCGTGCACCTAAAATGAAACAAAAATAAAAAAAAAAACAGTTGCAAATACCTCGGGCGTTTTCACTTTTCCGCCGCGGTGTGCGAGTGGCACGCGCGTGGAGTCGATTTTGGTGGCGGCCTGCCTAACCTGTAGCGCGCATGGAAAGAGGTCTGCTGACAAGCAGGCTGGAGAGAATGGCGCGCCCGCCAGGAAGAACGAACATAGGGAGGTGGAAAGAAGGGGAGGCGAAGGCCGTTCAGGTCCTTCGAAGCGGCTGCCCACTTGGCTCCGTGGGCAGAACGTTGGCCGCCACCACCGCCTTTGCTCGGACCTGACCGCAAGCATCGGGATTCCCTTGCGTAATCGCGACCGCGCTGTAGCCTCTTTTCGAAGAGCTGCGCGGTATTTCATAGTTGCTCGCGGACGATGGACTCGCGGACGATGGCCGTGCCTGCGCTGATGATGGTTGCCGAGCGCTCTTCGTTTTCGCAGAGCGCTTTGATTGAACCGCGGTTGCGCGACCAGTGCCTGTGCGGTTTGGCCACGAGAGCGCTTCGCTGTAAGCACACATCTGTCAGGTCATATCTTCGCTTCTGGGCTGTTGCTCAGCGCCGCTACAAACGTTCGTGTTCTTTCGGATTCGTCCTCCTCTTTCTCGCTCCGTTCGATCGGAGAAAGAGAATGCCTTAGTGGCTATGGCCTCGAGCATTATTGAATCATCGGTTGATTGATGAATCCTTGCAACAAAGGGAGTCTTTGTGCGCACGTGCTCGTTCGGTGAGTCGCTACTCGCGTTGTAGCCGTTTCCGATCGATGCGTTATGACACACGGCCTGTCAGCGTATATGTTATTACGGAGTCTAATAGATATCGTTTCAAAGCTATAAACCATGTTGTTATATTGACTCTGTTACTTTATCAGTGAGGGATACTTGCTTGATGTATGCGTACCTACACCAGTGGCAATGATTTTTAAAGGACTAAAGACGCTTAATTTTGCTGTTTTCTGCTTTCAAATGATGCGTTAGTGACATTCGCCTTTGAGGGCTAAATAATTATTTCTTCCTTGGTGCTGTTTCGGTTTCATCAACTGAACGATGGCTGTGATGGCTCAACGAGGACATGTGAGGCACGAAAAGACTGCAATTTAATCGTTGATATGTAGTTGAAATTCAATTTACTGTAATACTTTACCCGTCCTCTTGCAAGAGCTGGAACACATGTCATCGTTCGGTTGGTGAAACCGGGACAGCATAAAGAAGGAATTAAATTAATCTGTGGTCTTAAGAGAATGCCACGAGGTGACCCGTGTACACTGCCTAATGCATTATTTTGGAAAAAACAATGTGTACTGCTTGAAATAAAGCGATTTGGAGTGCTTGAGTGAAATTGAGTATGTATATTGAAGTCTGTAATTAGTATTCCTGCCAAAACCGAGGCGAAATGTATACTCGAGTCAAAACAAGCGTCTCGCTACAGCTGCCGAGAAAATGAGACGTGCTTTTTTCTTTTTTCTTTATGGGGCAGCGAGAGATGAAATATTACCTGCAGAATGACACTTTCGCTGCATGCGAAAGGGCGTCGCCGCCGCCATTACGTCTTTCATCGCGATTTTCTCGCCCAATATGATTCACACGTTGCTACTGCGTGAGTGCGTGAGTAATATTGCGTTGCGTTCATCGCTGACTGCCGTGCCCAAGAATGAGCGCCGTTTCGCTTTCCCGCAGCGAAAACCTGTTTTGATTCTTTAAGGCGGGTACGCTTTCTTGCTAATTTTCGCAACCCTCTTCCCCGCAGGGCATCACCGGGCAAAGACTGCACCGCCGTGTTCCAGGATGGGAGCAGGTCGGCCGGCGGCAGCTGCGCGCGCTATTTCATCATGGACGGGCCGGCCCAGTTCTCCATCGTAAGCGCCTTTCGATGAGTACGCCGTGTGACCACATACGTATTCCGCCTTCTGCGCGGTGCATTTGTTGTTGTCCTCGTTACTCGCGATCAGCTCCAAGCGTTCCATCCAATGTGGTTTCAGCCAGAAGGGAGTAGAATGGGTGTAAATATGCACCTTTGTAGTACTACGTTGTCATAAGCACTACTCTCTCAAAAGGCCATTTCGCAGTTACACCCTAAGAAGCTTAAGAAGGAGCAACCATAGGTAATTACGCTCTCCGCAGCGGCCTTTTTTCGAGGGAGGTGAAGCGGAAAAGCACTTGTGTACGGTGTACGGTGTCAGTGCGCGTTAAGGAACACCAGATGGTCTAAATTATGCGGAGCACCTCACTACACCGTCCCGTAAACAGAGTCTCTTTGTGACATTAAACCACGTAAGCCAACCATAAAATATCTTCCTGAGGACGAGCTGCTAGTTGCAGTAGGCCTCATACTCCACCTATTTATGACTTGCTCTATAAACGCGCCGTAAATTCTCACTGAGTCGTGCGCATTTCTTGTTGGCGTCTTCGTCCTCCGACGCATTGACGCATTAACACACGCGCGATTGTTTCTTTCGCAGGGACTCCAGAACCAAGAGCGCCACCTGTTTCTGCTCAGCGATGTTTTGCTCATTGCAAAGCCTAAGTAAGTGCTAAAACTTTGTGCTTCTGTCTATTGGCATATACAGTTGTTTCATGAAAGGTTGAGCACGCTAGGGAGAGGGTTAAATAGGGAGGGGCTGGTGTGTGTACGCAACGCGATGCCTCAACATAGATCGTTGCCAGTCCCACGGAAGTGTAATATAGTACTGAGGAAACTGTACTGACTGAGTACTCAGTACTGAGGAAGCGCTAGGGCTGCTAGCTGTTATTGGGGAGTTTTAGAAAGGGGGACCCTATCGGCTGGGGAAATAGGGTACTAGGGTAATAGCGGGGAGAGAGTGCACAGGCTCAGAGTGATTACCGCACCCCTCGTGTATTCATCGCAGCACTCCGCGCATGCTCAGTTTCGCTCAGCAATTACCCTATCCCCCTAACCAGCCGGGTCCCCATATTCTAAATATCCCTATGGTTACGTGATTAGTATCAGTAAGACATGATAGACGCAGCAAGATATAGCCCAAGCGAAGTATGCACAGGAAAGGCGCGCGGTAATCTAAATGTCACGATTAGCAGATTTAGCAACTGGTTAGGGGAGCTTGGGGATTTTCGGTTGTAAACCTTTGCTGATGTTGGTGAAGGCAACAATTGTCCAGAATGGCTCCTTCAGGGGGATTGCTCGTTTATTGCGCGGGCACTTCGGCGCTCTTTCGTCAGGTCGTCTGGCAATTACAAGTTGAAGGAGAAAGTGCGCACCTGCGAGATGTGGCTGTCCAACTGCCTGGCTGACGTGAGCGAGTCGACGCGCTCCCCGGACACCTCCTTCGTGATGGGCTGGCCCACCACGAACGTAGTCGTCACCTTCAGGTGAGCTTGTTATGCACGCTTTTTACTATACTCTCGCCTGGCTCATGACCGGTCGCTTAGGGCGAGTGTTCTGAAGTAGCGAAACCTAGAGCCAGCGCTGCTTCTAAATTTCAGCTCGTTGTGCAGGTGTGAGCATCTTCTCCAAGTCGACTAGCGAAATGAACTGAACTGTCGGAAATACGATTCACAACTATGCTATTAAAACGAAGCTTGCCAGCACGAACTACAGTGATGGTCGCACTTGAAGGTTTTGTTAAAGGGTCCCTGAAAAGATATCTTTGGACACATTCTAATGCAACAAATATCTAGAAGTGGCCTTTGTGTGTAAAATTTGAAATATCTAAATTGCTTTTCGCCACTGCTCGCAACCTATTAGACGCCTCACCGCGCGGTCTTAGCTTTGCCGCCTCTGCTCGCCGCCCTGGATGAGACTTCTTGCTGGCTACAGTCACGTCCTAGATGTTTTTCTTTCTGCCCCGGCGTATGCTGGATTGAAGGGAGAGAAGAGCACCATTTTTGATCGTCGGTGTTAGTAAAGCTAGCTTATTTACTTTTTTTTTTCTTTTTAACGTTGAGACTAGGGGTGGAATACTGCCAGTCCGTGCGCGTTCTCTAGCCGTTGTAATTATCTTTTCACGGTTCCTTTAAGAGTGAATGTAAATTATTTGCCTCGGTGTCATAAGTATATTTGTCCTTGCATATGTGTGCTGCAAAGATAAAATACTCATGATATGCCAAGCTGTGTTACTGGGCAATCAAAGGAAGGCAATGTAAACATCGCTCGCATGCAAATGAACTGTCATTTCTCAACTTCCTGCTTATCACGAACAGCCATCGCGCCCTCTTTTGTCTTGGCGTCGAATCTGCCCATTGAAGTTGCGTGAAGTCGAGGAATTCCGCTAAGACTCCTTGCCGGAGTGCAATGAGTGGTTTGCTTAAGAGGTTTTATTTCCTCCCGACTTTTAACAGCGCTTCTATACTGCACCCCTAAAACCTCAAGCTGCAGTTAGCTGGCCGCCTGGGGGGCAAACTGCTCGCGCGTTCCGTGCCAAATGGGAGTGCTGCATTGCGCATCGCAAAACCTTGGCGCACAATCCAGGAACTCATTGTCTCGGGTATCGGCGGAATCTTTCGGTCCCTCTTTTCTGTCTTGGGGTCATCGTTAATTTGCAGCGGCTGGCTCGCTTTACGACTTTTCTCCGAAGCCGTGGCATCTTCGTCGAAACGGACGTGTTCGATCTCCTTGCCTCCTTTTATCGCGGATAAGAACGCGCGCAACCGCTGCATAGTCGAACGTCGCCGCGCGCTTGGCGCCGCATTTTTATATGCGCTCCTCCGCGGCGCTTTTACGTTCCTCTCGCATGCTTGCTCTCATCTTTTGTCCGGCATATATGCTATCCGTGTTCCCTGTACACGGCCGTCGCTTTGTAATCGATTAAATGCTTAGCGATCCAGAAAATTTCCACTCCCCACTGATGTATAGGCGGGAAACGATCGGGCGTATGTAAAAAAGAAAGTGGACTAAGAGAGCACCCCCCCCCCCCCCCCCCCCTTCCCCTCCTTCCAGCTAGCGTTGCCAGTGGCGGCGGCAGCTTTCTGCTTGCGTCACGCAACGCTTTGGACGGCGGCTTGCCGCTTTCGTGCGAGTTCCGAAGAAGGTTGAGGCGCCGCAAGTGCTCCCTTTTAATGCGGGGAGTGCGCTCTGGGCGCTGCGTTGCGGCCCCAAATGGGCCTCTAGGCCTGTAGTGGGTCAGCGTCGGTGTGCTCGCGAGTGTGGAACCCTCATTCTCTGCTTTCTCTCCACTTCCACACCTCTTACATCGTTGCATGCATGGGAACCATCGCCATCGGTCGGCCGGTCAGTCTGTTGGTCGCTGGCTCGGTCTGGTAAGGTGGCTGAGGTGGCGCAGAAAAAAACATTCTCTCGAGACTGTGCGCCCGTACTTGCGTGTGGACGCCGGTGATCAGACATGGCAGTAATTGAATTACAATAATGAAATTACTGTAATTTAATTACTTTGTTTGGAAATTTATTATGTATTGAATTACTTTTTCAGATTGGTAATTTAGTAATGTAGTGAATTACTTTTTGGTAGTAATTTCGCAGCAAAGTAATTAATTCCTCTCGAAATTACTTTTACTAAAAGTGCGGCATCACTCCTTCAATAGACAACAAAGTAGAGTGCGCGAAAGCAGAAACGACGTGCTGCAAACCGAAGCCAGCGTAACGGATTGGCAAAAGGAGACAGAATTGAGCAGAACTATAGTCAACTAGAATACTCTGGAGAAGTTGTTGTTTTGTTTAATAGCTTTACTTAGTTTTTGCATTTATGGAAACTAGAAAGTAATTTCAAAGAAATGAATTACTCAGTAGAAGTAATTGTAATGTAATTTCATTACTTTTGGGGAGCAGTAATGAGTAATGTAATTTAATTACTTTTCTGGGATTTTCAGCAAAGTAATTAGTAATGTAATTTAATTTAATTCATTTTCAAAAGTAATTAGTAATGTAATTTAATTTAATTCATTTTCAAAAGTAATTTTGCTATGTATGCCGGTGATGCACCGGTTGTAAAGAAAGGGGCGTTGCGAGCTCTAGTGGCTTCTTCGTTAGGGCCCCAGATGAACCTGCTCTGCCGTACCACGAAGCGGCGTTGCTGCTTGGGTAATTTCATTGGCAAGATGTGCATGAAACGACTCCTTAAAAAAATAGAAAGAAAATGGCAGGTCGAATTCAAACACGCTGAAGAGATTTAAAGTATGGGCTTATTTGTGTGCAAACGTTTCACTCGGATCCCTACTTTTTAAAGCGATATATCGTAAGGGTCTCGTTCTGCAGAAAATCGGGCGTCAGCTTTGGGACCGAAAAATCACGGGCATGTGTACCGGTCTTACGGCAACAGTCTTAGGCGACGCCTTTATTTTTCACTTTTTTTTTGTTTTGTTTGTTTCACCGCTAGTTACGAAATTTTATAGCGTGTACGCCAACTGTACAGCCTGCAAGATTAAGAACGAGTGTGCTTGTGCGCTCTTTTTGCTGATCGATGACACCGTACAGGCACCCTCCGCGTCCCTCGTCTTTCTCCCCCCCCCCCCCCCCTTTATTTTTATTTGTTCGTTTAGCTTCCCCGCAGCGTGCTCTTGAGTTCTTTTTATTCAACTCTAGTCGGCCACGCCGCAGAGAGCGATGAGATGGGCGTTGTCCTAGTGTGCTTCGAGCCGGCGCAATATATCGCGCTGCTACCCCGCTGTTGGCTATAATAAAGGCCGCTTTAAAAAAAAAAAAAAACTAAGTATATAAAGGGAAGGCGAGCCTTTGGTATTGTGCAGTTCATCGCTATGAGCCCGCGGTATGTTCTTTTTTTTTTTTTATGCTGTTGCTAAAAGAAACGGCAAGGGTAGATGGAAAGCGCATGGAGCTGGGTAAAATGTACACTTTATACAGCCACGGAAAGAAAAATGTTTTCGCCGACCTGGCAACGTTCGGTGATGCGCCCTCGCCCCTCTGCTGTATCGCGACGTATCTTTACGATCGTCCGGTTTGGGGGCAGCCAGACTGAAAACACTAAGAATGAAAATGGGATACATGTGCCCGTGGGCGTATTTTATACATACATATGTCGTCTGCACATCTGGGTCACCGGGCTAAGGCGGCCTTCGTTTAATTGCCCGGCCGCCGCTCTCTTATGTGTGCGAACACACACGCACAACTACGTCCCCCTAATTCTACACGGTCGGCCGAATGATGAGCCCGTGGCTTGGCGGCCCCGTCACCACCGCCGAGAGTCATCAGCGAGTCCGGGCATCTTGCGCGTTATCCCTCTCTCCGCCTCCAGAGGAAAACGAACTTTCCTCGCGACCCATTTATTACTTTTTGTACTGCTGTAGCAGGCCCCTCCGTAGCCTGTCTCTCTTGTATCTGTCTGTCTAGTCGGAGTCTCTGCTCGCGCATGGGTGGTGCAAGGACACGCCTCAATGCGAGATGTTCCTCTGGAAGCTGGGGCGTGAAATCGGCGACTGATTGTCCCTTCCAAGTTTGGGTTCCTGTTCTGTTAGGCCGAATCGCCATCTGCCGTGCCGCCTCGCCTGCGCGCGTTCTGACTGACCTATAAGAGGAGGTTGAATCGATCTTTCGCGTGTTATCCGCTGATTGGCCTCGATTCTTCGAATTTCCTTTTATCCCTCTATTAATCACGCATCTCCCTGACTGGTTAGGCTCGCCACGTCACCGCTAACGCAGTACCCGGCAGCTCGACAAAAGGCAAAACTTGCGCGTAGATAGAAAATTAAAGCGACCCGTGTCCCGCTGTGTCTCGCGTGCGAGTGGCTTTCGTTTAGTCTGTAGCGCGGTCTCGGGGTATGGTGGGGGAATTGTACGCGCTCTTGTGTACGAGCGAGTGATTATTATTTGGCGTCAACGAATCGGTTGTGCGTCTGCAGCCATGCAGCTGTAACTGCGGATCCTCGTTCGCACTCGTGCTGTTTGCCGTTCGCTTAATCACTAATCTCTTAATTCGTGCCTTACTTTTCTCACTATTATTACAACTATTATTAGCATACAGTTATAAGCAAGGCCATCTGGAATATATCCAAATCCCCGCTTTAATCATACCGTACGAACGGGCTCGAGTGGCCTAGAAGTATAACGTGTCATACTCGATTCCAATCTCAAGAGAAGCCCGAGTTGGTAGCTCTTAGCGTGTCACGTGGCCTCGGGACGTCATATAATCCGCCGACCAATAAGAGCCCGGCCATGTCAGCTACGAACCACCTGCAAAACCTATGGCTGTGGTTTTTGAGCTCACAACGCTGGATTTTTCAGAGAACTGTGCCAGAAATGCTATACTAATCGCGTTAAATATTATCTTTGCCAGAAATTATTATCTTTTCCTCCTGGCTGATATTTAACACAGGTGGGTGGAATTTAGTGGTGCTCATGTTTTATGTGATGTATGGGCGAGTTACTTCCTTAGTGCGGTCTTTGTGAATAAATCCTTATTGTCGGATGCGAAGGCAGACCACACTATCGCAGCAGTAATGCATGCAGTGCCATATCCTCCCATCGGATGAACGTCCTACCGTGGAAGCTGCATCGGCAGTAGTAGTATAGTACTTATAGTCGGATGCCAGTTGAGTATTCTAGGCACTATAACCTATAACTCAAGTCTGCAGTAACTGTTCAGCGGACACACGCGGCGAACTATATGGCCTATAGTTTGAAACTGCAGTTTTTTTTTTATTTTTGTCTTACTATAATGGTTTTATTGAGATGAATAATGCAAAAGGAAGGAACATGTTCGTGCCAGTTTGGCATCCGCTATCGGTCACTGAAGCGTTTGAGCTGCGGCTTGGGATAATAAAGGGACAGCGAGTAGGGGAAACAAGAGAGGAGTGAAAGGGAGAAAGGGCTCAACCAAAACGCAATAAATAAAAAAAAATGTACTGCTAAATTTTAAATATGCGCGAAACTCGAGCTCGCGCAAGTAAGTGCTTAGGCAGTTTTTTTTTTTTTTTTCGTATATTCGGAGCGACGCCTGTTTAGAAAAAAAAAAGAAAAAAAAAACATTAGAAGGGCCGAAAGATAAACACTGATATAGCAATAGTAGCAGCGGAAACAGCCATCGGTAGCTGAAGATTAAACACGCGCGGCGGACGGGACTGGTCAGCAGTTCGCTCGGAACCGCGGGGGCATCGTACCCGAGAGTCGTGCTTATCCCCAGCCCGCTCGTCAGCCGCGGGCGTGCGTGAGCCCGAACACGACCTCATCCCTCTCAGAGCTGCGGGAAGTATTCCGGGAGGACACCGCGTGAACTGCCGGACAAAGGTGGCGACAGATTTGCGTCTGGAAAGATACGAAAAAGAAAAAGGCGATTACCTGAAAGCGCCGAAAGTTGGCGGGGGAGGGTGTAGCACGGCTCCTGCGGTGCCCGCGGCGCGACGAGGATTCTCCCGCCGAGTTCTTTCGGGCGCCGTCTCCTTCCCGTTGTTGTCTCGCTGGCGGCGGCAGTGTGTACGTGGGCGCGAGCACGTCGTCGCCGTAGCGTCTAGGCCTCCCTCGGCGACAGTGGCAAACACCATCCGGCAGCCCGCGCTGAATTGCGTCGCGCACTTTTCGTCCTTCTTATCCCGTTCAGGGATGATACGGAAACGACGGGCCCGCAAAAAGAGGGGGGGCTTCCGAAGCAGAACGACCGCCAGATCGGCAATGGCCCGTCTCGCCTCTCGTCTGTCGCTGAAAGCGTTGGCGCCGTTTCTTTGCCCACTCGCGAACCAACAGACAGAGACTTCGTTTTGACCGTTGTCTTGCTTGCGCCCCTTCGCTCGCTTTTTTTCCTTTCTTCTTTTTTGGGGCACCCCATGCAAAAACGGTGCACGTGAGGAGTGTGGCAGTGGGAGATCTTCGAGATTGAGTTTGTCGCAGGGCAGAGATGAAAAATGGACGGCTGCTCGACGGGGTGGCGCGGTTTTAGCGTCACGTGTGCGCCTTCCGAGTCTGGGGACTTCGCACATGCTGATTCCGCTCGTGTTTCGAAGGCGACTATGTTTTAAACGGAGCGGACGTATACGGTACGTAATACAGTGGCGTGTGCCAATAAATTAACTCTGGCGTTAGTTGCGTGCGTTTCTGCAGTTTCAATTGGTGCGCCTTATATAGCGTTTTTTCCCATTTATACAGCCTACGCCCTTGTCCCAATTTTATATGTCGTCGGCGTATCTGGTAAGCTGTCTCCACTTCACTCCTTTGTCACATCATTCCTTCACTAGCTTCTGTGGTATTAGATCCTTTTCCGGGTTGGCTTGTCATTTCCTCGTTCACTGGGCTTCTTCCAGCCGACTTCAAGCCTCATCACCTTCTTAGTGTTTAGTTGTCCCTTCTTTACAAGGTCAAAAAAGCAATGTCGCCTTGATCCTGCAATGTTTCCTTATAACATCTGGCGTATCCGTGAGGCGTTTCGTCACCGTTACGTCATTGGGCGTGGACTATCACGTGTTCATGAACGCAGCTGCGTCGTTAATGGGCCGTGTAGGCAACACGTAGTACCATAGCTTCCTTTATGTAGTACTCACCCTTGCTGACGAAAACTAGGCATTCATTCATCGAAAGTTCTGCTTTTGTCCAGTTAGCTCTTCCTTTATTTGCCGAAAGGGGCGCGGTTCTGCGAAAAAAGGGAGGAAGAAACTGTAGCAAAGGGACAATCGTTCAGGTGTCTGTCGGGCCATCACATGTGCTCCAGGCAGGGAGGCCCCACTTGTCCTTTTTACTCTTGGCTAGAACACCAGTTGGTGGCCGGGGAAACTGTTTTCCTCCGGGGAAACCCCTTCTTTGTCGAAGCTGCCGTATCCTTAGTGGGGAGGGGACATCGTTATGAAGTTTGTAGCTCTGCCCGCTTTACTTTTGAACTGACATGGCGGAAGGCCGAAAGAGTAAAACGAAGCGGTAGAAGTCACATACATAAAAAAGAGCCTGTAGCTTGGTTGATTGGCTGTCTTTTTCTGGGACCTTCGTTTCAGGAACACCTGCAGGCGATGTGGTCGGTTCGGGACGGGTCTCGAAAGAGGCGAGCAAAAAAAAAAAAAAAAAAAGAAAAAAAAAAAAACCAGGAACATGGCAAAAAGCCCACAGTGGCGGGCAGTCCGGTTCGAAGTGATGGTAGTTTGTGGATCAAGCGGAGCTTTTGTAGTCGCTGCTGTCTGCAAAGTGGGAGGAAAGGAAATGAGGGGAAGAAGTTGTGGTCGCTCTTCCCCGAGTCTCCCCACCTCCGTTCCCCTCGCCTATCCCCTTAGCCTTCTCATTCTCAGCAGTCAGGGGGCTTTTACGAACATGGCTTCGGCTGGCAGCTTTTCGTTTGCATTGTTCGCCCCCTCACCTATCCTCTGCTCCCCTCAGCCTCGACAGTTGGTAGGGACAGCGCAGTAGTCTTCCTCCTCCTCCGGCACCCTCCTCTTTTGCGTCGTACTGATTGTGCTCTCTTCGTTTCCTCCTCTCCTACCCTCTTGGGGTCCGGTTCCCGCGACGCTTCGTGTGTAGTGCTACTGCTAGCCCAGCTGCGCACGTGACGGGGCTACGCACCACCTTGCTCTATCCCGTGCTCCATTGCGCGGGCGCGCGCGCTGATCTTGACTTCCGGAAACCATCAGTGTGCGCGCGTTTTCTTTGCGGTGTGTGTCTACGATGAAAAGCGCGACGCTTTGAACGTGCCGACATCGGAGTAATTGCCTGTGCTTGTGGTGTGACCGCGTTGCCCTTGTGCTCTGTCTTCGCAGTTCTTCGGCCACGAGGGACCTGTGGCACAGCCATTTTGCTCAGTAAGTATCGGAACTACTACTATCTACTACGCAATCTACCTTCCTGGTGACGCCAAGTTTTACTGCCTGCCCAAAGGGGGCGAAGGGAACGGAAGAAAACTGCGACGTGGAGCGGACAGTACGCACAACGTCGTCAGTTACCGCGCCTCTGGCTCCGCTTTCACAAAAGTTGGCAATAGTAATTGCACGCGTTGCTAGTCGAGGTGTGCAAAGCAGCAAAGGATTCTGGCAGCAGTGAAGCGTGTGTGTGTGTGTGTGTGTGTGTGTGTGTGTGTGTGTGTGTGTGTGTGTGTGTGTGTGTGTGTGTGTGTGTGTGTGTGTGTGTGTGTGTGTGTGTGTGTGTGTGTGTGTGTGTGTAAACAAGCGGCTGACAGCGCGTCCGAAATTGTAGCACATGTTCCCTCTCTTCAGTTTTCACTTGCAATTAAGTTGCTTCGTTGCCGGCTTTTGTTTACAAAATTTGGCAAAGGAATGCCAAATTTCAGTTTGTATGCTTTAGCCTCATTGAGAATGTGATGAGGCCTTGCGGAATAGAACAGCCATGCTTTATTTTTTCTTCATCTCCAGTACTTTTCCCCCTTCGTGTGCATATGTCGTTTAGTTTCCCCCCTAGAATATTTGCTGATCTCCACTGAGAGTACCTGAAGGCCTACTGTGGCAGCGAAAATTATTTGGCTGTAGTAGTATAAACTTTGAAAGATCGTGTTAACATGCCTGTGCTGATCTGAAATGTTTAGTCCCCGCACGCGCGACCCAGCAGTGTTCCAGTAGAACTCACCACGTGCACGTGGTTGATTTATCTGTGTTTCACCTCTGCCGCTAAGTCAAGGAAACGAGGTCAGCGCGGCTGTGGACAATAATGTGTCTTGAAAAGAGCTCAAATAAAGACACGGACAACTAAGATGTAGATGGGATGTAATTATTGTCGTTGGCTGCATTATCTTCGCACTCCCGTCAAATTCCCTCGGCCACTTTGCGCAGGGGCGCCGCTATGGTGTGCCTTCGCTAATCGTGCCTTCGAGTTTGATAGGATGGGGTGGGCGAAACGAATATGGTGATGAATCACGAGTCAAGTGACAGTTGATGATCAAAGCAACTCGTACCGAGACTGTGATATGGATCTTTGCAAGGCTGCTTACGAGTGCAGGTGCTGTTTTTTTCGTATAGACCACGATAGTGGGAAAGCTGAAATAAACATTCAGCAGTATTACAGAAATGTTAAATTGTATATGCTGCATTCAAGCATTACCATTGACGTTCAAAATTAGCAGTAACAATAAACGTTATGTAAAAACATTACCTTCTCATTCAAAGTAAACAAAGCTCTAATGCTTACTTGTCAGTGTTATAAATTAATAAAGGTTATGGCTTGTATCTTTAGTTTAACATTCCAAGTGAACACTGTTTTAATATTGTGCATGTTACTGTATTGCTAGTCATAAAGTATTACCAATATATTTTAAGCACTGTGTCCAACAGCTTTTCCCATTTTTCTTACTGTAACGTTTTTATGTCTAGCAGCACTTTGCAAGTAAATCTGATTCAGCCTGCCATAGATTCTATGTACAGCCCTGATATTTTTCAGAAAGCTTTGCTTATTACCCATTGCCACTGTCGCGGATTACTCATTAGTAAAGGCTTCAGAAATTTGCATGATGTCCGCTTAGGTGTGAGTGATCAGTTGTGTATTGTGTAGCTCAGCTGTTAAATTAATTGTGACTGTTCACAATAGGTGGGCCTGCTTGCTTGTACATGGTTACTTTACCAATTTCAAGAATGTTATGTTTATACTATTTAATTATAATGCCAGGTTATAAAATGTTTTTCTATCTTTACAGAAGCATTAAAAAAAAATGACATTAGAAGCATTGAATCAATGTTTGACAAAACCAAAATGTGATTGTTCTAATGGGTTGGTGCTCCCATGAAGCTGCTACATCTCTTAAATCTGTGTAGGCATACTGTGCCAGCAATTTCTTTGCTAACATTGCACCCGTTTTTGAAGATTTGGAGTTTTCATTATATTGTGTGCTCCTTGACATTAATATACCAGCTGCTGATTTCAAATATGTAATTAGCTGATGTCTTTGTTTGCACATTTTACTCAATTATAAATCAAATGATGCAACTTTATCTTTTGTGTGTTTCTTGTTATTATGCAAACCTGTAGTCAAGTTTATGGAAGGCAATATCTGCAAAGAAAATTAATGATTGCATAATCATGTGAACATGAATTACACAGCACCAATAAAAGTTTTGTGCGTTGGCTTTCTCTTCCTCATCATCGAAGTCGCCGTTCATAAACTTTTGATGCTGTGTGTACCATGGTCAACCATCCTGGTTAAGACATTTTGTAGACTGTGTAAACAAAGTTTCATACAAATGCCTTTATGAGAAGTTTCTGTCCAGAACTGTCATTATAAAACTGTCATTATATTCTGTGCAACATGTTCTTCAATACAGTGTCTGATGTTGTGTACTGTATTTTGCAGGCTCATATCCGAGGCCAAAGATAGGGAAGGGCGTCAGCCAACGGCCCTGCAGGTCAACTACTGGGATCCTATATCACAACAAGAATACGTAGGTTTCTTTCAGCTAATGGATTATACCAGCAGTCCAGCGTAGTCAGTGCAAGCACTTTTGAATATGTTTGGTAGAAATGTGCTAGACGGATACTGTTTCCAGTTGCATGCAACAGTACCATTTACCGAAGCAGTAGTTGCCTTTCTCAAGCATTCCCTCGAAACATTAGTTTGGCAGGTTAAAATGACTCTAGTCTAGCTGGCCCATTGTTACATCGCATATTGATTATAATTAGCATTGAACAATTATTTTCCACTTTGTTTCTCGGCAAGTTGCCAGTCTTAAGTGCCTAAATGCAGCCAGTTGTTCATCTGAAAGTCTAAGGTGGCAGGTTTACCATATCAGCACCTCTGTCCAGAAGGTTTAGGATAACTGTTTTCTTCGCTCATTCAATGAGTTGCTCACTGCGATGTTGCCTTTCTTTTTTTCTTGACTGCAGCAAGAAACGGTCAGGATCACGAACACCCACACCACAAAGGAGTGCATTTATCTCATCACACAAAAACTGGATGGCGTAAGTATATTCAGTTCTGTACTCGAAAACTCTGTGGAAGTGCAAGCAGTATATTCTGTTAATATAGTAATGTTTTTTACGTAATTTTGTATGTTGTTCTTCTTGCTGCATTCTTTGTTGACACGCTTAATTATTAAAGGTCAAAACTGGGCCACCGATACAAAAGCAGTAACGCAGGATAACTGATAGTTTCATCACTTGAGTCTTTGCTTTGACTTTTAATGAGAGTTTCAGTTTAAAATTTTGTAGCAGGGGCGAAAAAAAGATCTTGGTGCCTTCTCTTCATGGCAGCTTGCCTTGCTAACTGCCATTTCTGCACCATTATTTGGCCACTTGCCCTCTGGCTAAGGCTGATCATACCATTTAAGCTCCGGTTTGAAACCCGGCTATTCCATATGGCCACTTGTCGAAAGTAGAACTGTGACATCATGTATAAGCCAGCAGATAAATATTAGTGGCTACTAACTTCTGCTCTCTCCACTGCAGCTGTGTACTTTGTCTAGATGCCGCATTTGGTTCAACAGTAGGCTGACCTCCGAACCTTGGCCCACACAAATGCTAGATTTTAGTGCAATGGTTTGAGCTTTGGAACTGCTCAAAATCGACGACTTGTGCTCACAGCTCTTTTCTTCTACTGTGTTTTTTTATGTGCAGGCATTAAACCCAGATGAATTCCAACTGTGGGTCAAGACAGGGAAGGATGAGGCCCCATACCCTCTCATAGGGCACGAGTTTCCTTACTGCATCAAGATGAACTTTGTGCGTGAATTGCTGCAAAGCTCCAACCTAGATCTGTCCTCACTGTCGGATGTCATCACTGGCTTCAAGTGTGCCTTCATCTTGCGGAGAAACTACCACAAATTCACGCTTGCCGATGGTTAGTATGGAAGGATCGTTCTCTCAATCCTTTCAGACCCCGCGTGCACATTTGTGTTTGCAGTAAACATGCAGTTTTAATGTGAGTGTTAAGTGTACTGTAACTTGGCGCCACAGTTGTCTGCATTTGTGTCAAGAAGATTTGAACTAGTGACTGGATCCTATAGTCATGAACCACAGGACCTCGCACTGGTTACCTCCCTCTCTCCCCACAATGATTACACAGTAGTGCAAACATCGTGACATCACTGCGCAGTTTCTCATTTGCTTATAGGGTGATGTCATTCCACCACTATTACGTAGCGCAAAAATATGGTCGATCTGGGACTCCAACCTCAGCGCCTCGGGTTGTGAGCTAAGTGCGCTACCCTTCGACCACTGAGGAACGTTTTATTCAAAAAGATAGTTTTAGGAGCTTTACGCCACCGTCTTATACTGCATAGCTGAGAGGAAATAAATATAATAAAAATTACAGAAAAGGTGTATGAAGTGACATGCAAAGAGGACTTCAGGCTGCTGATGGGGCCCATTAATGCCATTGTGTCATTCCCCTTAAGCAGAGCTTAAGTGACTCATTTTTTCTTTTTTCCTTTAAGTGCGACACGAAAATTCGGAAAATGAATTCAGAATTATTTTTATCTAGGCTGTTTGCTATGTCACCTGTCAAATGGCATCAGTGATATTTCCTTGAAGGATAAGCTTTGCTGCTCGTGCTTCGCCATGGTAATGTGGACCAATCTTACCATAGAATTCTTACCTTCACATTTTATTTGCATTGATGAAAAAATACAAGTGCATTGGTCTTTGTGTGTTTAGAGAAGAAAGTATAATCTTATGGGTAACAAGAAAGCTCCCTTTGATCAGCCCTTGAAGGGTTTGGATCTAACTGAAGAAACATAATGCCTTAGAAACTGGTAGGAGCCTTTCCAATGCTTTTCATCGTCCACTTCGTGATTGCAGAAAAATAAAGAAAAAACATTTACAGCAGTATTGAGACTCCCCAAGTGTAATCACAGCACTAGACTCTAAGAACTGTAGAGCCCGTATAAGAAAATATTATACACAATATGACAGCTGGTACATATAAAAACGGGTAATAAAATTTTGCAAGGTCCCTACTATTTGGGAATAAATAGGAAGGACAGAGGTGATGGACATGCCGCACGTGCTCATAATGCAGCAATAAAACAGATGAATATACCTCCCAAGGATATTGTGAAGCTCTTACAAAATAAACTGAGAGCAAGCTGACAGGATTCATGGAGCGATGAAATAAACGACAAACTACTCCCGGTTAAGCTTACCATCGAGGAATAAAAGTCGCGTAGTCATCAAGAATGCTTTATCGAAGTTGTCTTGTGTCAAATAGCTTGTGTGCAACGTCACATTCATTAAAAACCCTGCCGCTGTGGTGCAGCGGTTATGGGGCTCGACTTTTGCTCCCACGGATGCGGGATCAAAGCGCCCGTACACTGTGTGATGTCTGTGTACATTAAAGATCCCAAGATGGTCGAAATTTTCAGAGCTCTCCACTTCGGCATCTCTCAGTCTGAGTCACTTTGAGACGTTGAACCTCATAAACCAAACTAAACCAGAATTATAACCATAAAACACGACAAACCTGCATGTGAGGCATGTGGTGATCAACTCACAATGAACCATGTTTTAATATGCTCGAAAAAGTAAGTGTAACTAAAAAAAAAAAAAAAAAATACATTTTACATGTCTTTTTAATACATTCCTTTCCATCCTAACCTACTAGTAGGAAAAAATGCCCTTGTATTTTCATGCTTTTACTTAATCAAAAGTGAACATAAGCTGCGATTCTGATTTGCTAAAATAAAACAATTCTTTTTATGCAAAAACTCTGCTGCGAGTTAGGGACATGATGGCCTTAGTTGCCTATGCACCATAAAACCAATTAAAAACACAGAACTTTTTGTTCTCAAGGAAGTTTGACTGCACCAGTTTTATGGCTGAAGCATCGATAACTTCTGACATTTCTGACACACAGCCTTGAGAATTTTCTAGGTGTTACAGCTGTAGCTACTAGTAGTTAACATTCTATTTTTTTATTCCAGCGGAAAAACCGAAGAAGGCCCGTCGCCCGACCCTCATTAACTGGCCTTTCAAGAAGCAGCCCTCTTCTAAGCAGTCTTCGACAGACTCCGGCAGCATATCTCCCATTGTGGGAAGCCTGTTTGGCCAAGAACTGAGCAAGGTTTCTCCAAACGGCATTCTACCTAGGCCTGTTATGGTACGCATCTTTGCATGCCTTTATTGATGCGGCTGATGTGCTGTTCGCGAGAGGTTGTGATCAATTGCTGGTTTTTCATTGTGATGAGTATCTGCATTTGACGTGAGCATTGATGCGTTTTGCTAGAAAACAAGTTCTATAAGGTCGTCTTGTATGGAGCTTTTTGTGATATCAAGTTTAAAAAGAGGTTGCGATGCAAAGTTATAGGCTTGAGCATGGATGGTCACGTCATGCAGTTTGCTTACAGATACAAGATTTGTCATGATCCCAAGATGATTTACTACATTTTTTCATGCTCTTTTAGCTCTAATACTTTGCTCACTTCCATTATTTTGGTGCAGACTTTGCTGCGGCAACTTTTCTTGCGGGGCCCCTTCACGTATGGAATTTTCCGAAAGTCCGGCAACGTTCGCTCCAAACGCGAATTGCAAGCCAGGCTAGAAGAGGATCCGGATCTCAATTTGTCGGATGTGCCCATCCATGTTGTTGCTGCTGTGTTTAAGGTATGCAAGAGTCAACAGTCTCTTTGTTGTGTTATTTACAGACCACATTGCTGCTTAAGAAGGGATTCTGCGGCATCTTTTCGGAATGCTAAGTAGTGAATGAGGAATTGCGGTCGAATCTTGGGGAATTCACACTTGCTTAATTTGAGCTTCCAGTTTACTCAAAGTGTCAATTTGATCATGTCAGTATGAAGTGCAATTAAAAGGCACCCCTTAATTCGAACAGCTTGATTTCAGTGAACACTTGTTGCCTTTCAAGGTTCGTCGATAGGGTGATTAGAACAAATGATGAACCTGTCATTACCCGAGTTGTTTCGCTTCGTTCACTTTGTTTTACTTCATGTGCTGGAACTGTTGCTTTCAGCTTTTTTGACCAGTTGTGCTACGAACATCTTTATTTCTTTCCAAGATGTAAATAGTTTTGCCATTCTTATTGCTCAGAGAAAACGGCAAACCGCGGAGTTCTGTAGATTATGCAACCTTTCTCTCTTTCCGTTCAGGGGTTCACAGAACAAGTGTCACAGATACTGCGCCTTTCCTCTCCTGTGAACCAATTATTGTTATTATTATTATTATTATGCAACCTGCATTTTGGCCGAAAAGAAATGTTATCTGGTCGGCTTATCCAGAGTTTTGTTTAGTGGTGGTAGGAGTGGTGCAAAATGCTAACTTACTCCAGAGCAGTGGGCATGTGTGTTTTGGCATGTGGCCCACAGCTAACAGGATATTCACTCACATTGTACAGATTTAGGGGCTTATTTATATATGTGATATTAATAGTGTTGAAGTGCTCTCAATTCTTTGCAAGCATGGAATGCTCAGTGGTAATGTTCTTCAGGTTTGAGCAGACGAATTTAATGATGCTGAAACTAATTTGGCAGCAAAGCTCAAATGGTCTACCTTATTACTGTCAATACTGCACTGACGTTTGAGTGCTAAATATAAATGGTTTAAGCCACAGTTCTACCCAGCATACAAACAAGAGCACTGGATTAACATGGACATGTTGCAGCTGAACTCTTTTTATGTAAACTTTATGTTTATGCTGGCCCTTACTGTTGAATTAATGGGGGCTAGCACATGAGGGCATGGTATTTGATATTGCTCACTTGACTCTAGGAATTCCTGGGCTGCCTACCGGACTGCTTGCTTCAGCGGTGTCTCTACTCCGAGTGGCTCAAGGTTCTGCGCGTGGAACCTCAGTGGAAAAAGAGGGACTACATGATCAGGTATGTACTACTTGGAATGAGAATATCAGATTGCTGTTAAGCAGCTTGGTTAGTGTTTGTCAGGCCAAATTGATACACTGTGCAAAGGATTGTGAGAATATCAATAATGAGATTGTGCTAGAATTAGCAGCATGCTGTTGGTGGTGTGATATATTTTGGCAGGTTCATCAAAGCTAATAGAGTCCAACTTCCTAATTAGTTGACATGGTGTGTGATATGCGATCATGTGACATTGACAATTTGACAGCTGCGCCGAGTGTGTGCACACTTGTCTCAAAAGCTTCGTGCTTCGTATATCTGGTTGTTTGGAGCTGGAATCAATGCCAAATGTCTTCTGTAGTCGAAAATCTCCACTGACAGAGGGCAGTCACAGCAGTACGTTATTGCACCCTCAGCACCAAGTGTAACTAAATTCCTTCCAAAGTTCTTTAAGAATACCCCAAGGTGGGATTTGTGATTGAAACAGCAGTTGGGCTAGGTATGTGCGACTTTGTTCTTACAAAGATGGTTTCGCTGCGTCGGTCCATCTTCTTTGCGACACTATTGGGGTTGTTCTAGTTGAAGTGATGTACAATTTATGGGCTTCTATCTGAATTGAGGTTGCCATTGCCACTCTGCAGTAGACTCGGTGATTCAAATGGGATAATTCAAAGGGGAATGAAAAGAATTGAATAGACCAGTTGTTAGATAAAACAAGTTTGGGCTGGCAAAAGCTTGCGGCATTCAACTGCTGCATACTTTGAAGGGCCTAAGTAATTTAACACTGCTAACAACCATAATAGGCAATCTCCATGCAGCATGTTGCAAGAAGCATGTTTCAGGTTGCAGAGGAGACTAAAATTTCTCCTGCAGCATTTCCAGTGACGCTTGTTACAATTTGTTTCTCGTCTCCGTTGCAGCCTTCTGAAGAGACTTCCACCAGCTAACGTCGAGCTGTTGCGGCATTTTTTGTGCGTCCTGTGGCACATCAACAGCCGCAGTGCGGAGAACAAGATGCCTTCGTCCAACCTAGCTGTGTGCATTGGTCCCAGCCTGCTGAGTCCAAAGTTTGTCGACAGCTACCACTCGCCCACTCTGCAATCAGAGGTTGGTAAAGGCATCCTGGCCTATAGCTAAACCACTATAAGGTCTGTAATCGTTGGTTAGTGTTTGGTGACTGAAGTTAGGACTGCAAAATCTTTTCTCAGCTGTAGCTGTGGCATTTTGATCACAGCGGAATGAAAACTGTCAAGGTGGCAGGAAGCTGGGCACATAGAGTAATAGTTTTGGTAGTTTATAGGAAAAAAACAGCCCAATTTTCAAACATGTGTGGTGCATGTGATTCAAACAGCGTTAGTAAAACACACAAATTCGCTTTGTCCAAATAGTGAACGTGCAACGTCATGTTTTGTTGTAGACTTGTGGGGGTTAATTCTGCTAGAACTGTATGAAAAGTCAGCTTAGTAGTTCTAAAGTGGCTAAATTGTCACAAGGAGGCCTTCAGCAGGTTTCTATATAATAGACTTGAATGTATAATTTTTCCAAAAGCTGCAGCTCTGTTATTCAAGTAGTGCAAAAGGGAAATCTGTTAATTCCTATAGCAAAGTCTCATAATGACATCTGTCGATAAACAGCACAGCATTGCTTGGCGACCACAGTGAGCAGTGCTAACCATGGCGTGCACTACTTTTATGTTGTCCGTCGATAAGTGGTTGAAGCAGGTTTGTTTCTCAGTTGCACAGTGGAGCTCTTATGACACCCTTAAAAGTATAGAAGGCCCCAGCTTCAGCGGCTCAGTGATTGTGGTGCTTGACTACTAGTTCAGGAAAGGCAGGGGGTTAATTAGGCGATGCCCAGTAGGCTACCTTGCACGTGGGGAGGGATAGAAAGGGAGAAAAAAAAAGAGCGCCAAGGAAAGGAGTCTGTCACATATCCAGAGATCTATGGTAAAACGGGGTAGACAGCGTACATTTAGTCGAACTCAACCCCGAGTCCTTTGAAAACTTAAGGAGCGCCTTCTCTGATTTTCTTTTTGATGGAGTCATCCAAGGGCCAAGAATCTTGGCTTCAGTAAGAGGGCAAGAGTCCGAGCGGCGGAATGTAGTAGCCAGGAAGGCACGCTCACGCTGAAATTGAGGGCAATCACAAAGTATGTGCGCAATCATTTCAACACTCGCACTGCTCACACACTGAAGAGACTGCCATTTCGATGCGATGGTAATAGCCATTTGTAAACGCCACTGCTAGCCTCAGGTGACAGAGCATTGTAGTGTCACACCAAGGGGGAGGTCAAACGGTATCTGCAGTTGAAGTAGTTGGTCAAAGTGGTGCGGGCAGAATGTCCAGCCTCCAGGTATAGGCCATGATTGTCTCTAGTCAAATTTCGGGCAAACAGTCGAAGGTGCCCTGCTGTGTCTGCTCTAATTGTCAATGGTATCTAAACAATGCTGGTTGTATCATGAGCCGATCGAGCAGCTTCGTCACCTAAGTCATTGCCAACAATCCCACTATGGCCTGGTATCCACTGGTTGATGATTCGTGACCCTTTTGTAATGCCTGGTGGTGCAGATGTCAAACCTCCGCTACAAGTTGCTCATGGTCGCCATGTCTCAAGACCGATTGAAGGCATTTTAGGGCAGGTTTGAAATCACTGAAAACAGCCTATTTTTGAGGAGTTTGTTTACAGATATACTTTACAGAATCACGAAGTGCGGCCAGTTCTGCGCCAATAGAGGTAGCCTTATGCGAAATTGGATGGTAAATGTATGCAAAACCAAGTATAAAAAGTCTTCAAAGGTGAGGGCACGAATTTCCACCTAACACAAATTTAGAGCAGGGTGCCATGAATGCTTCTCTGCGTGGATAACAAACAAACCCCATCAATGCAGTTGCTTTTGGCGAGGACTGTACTGTTAACTAGAAAATTTGAACTTGGGGGCTGAAAATATGTTCCATTGCGTTATTTAAGACTCTGCACCACTCTGATATCAATGTACTGGAACAGTACCATACTCACATTATAAGTGGCATCAAGGTATGAATATAATGCTTTTTTTTTTCTTGCTCATCGAGAATTTTTCTGCTAGCTACTCCAACTTACTTGCCATATTTTTCCACACCGGGATCGAATCTCAGCCACCGGTACTCTTTCCAATGGAGGCGAAAAGCAAGGTGCCTATGTGCTATGTGATGTCAGTGCGCGTTATCCCAGGTGGTCGAAATTTTCAGAGCCTTACACTACAACGCCTCTCATAAGCCCGCGTTGCTTTGGGACGTTTAGCCTTCTAACCCAAATTATATTTTCCGTTGCCATCTGTCTTTTTTTCTTATCCCTCATCTGCAGCTGCCTTGAATTGGGCAAGATTGCATTATAATCTCAATGTGCACACGCATATGTATTCATTTCCACCGACGCCCTTACTCCTCTTACCACAATATTTATGGTTGCGTGATTTACATGTTATTATGGTACATGTAGCAAATAAATATTAACCACTACCATGCAGCCAGCATTGCAGTTTATGGTTGGAGTGATATTCGCTCAAGCATGAAATGGTATGTACAGCGCCTTTTATGGGGACACATTTCAAGGGCACTGTCTCTATGGTTCCCATTAAGTTATGATCTGACAGTTTATTGGCTTGATTCGGTTTATGGACTTCCATGTCCCAAAGCGATTCTGGTTAGGTAGTGAATGGCTCAGGAAGTCTCGACCACCTGGGGTCGTCTTGCTTTTGCTTTTTGTCTGTCGAAAAGTGGCCGCTGCAGCCAGAATTCATCTTGCATTCTTGAGCGCAGCAGTATAGTACCCGAACCAATACGCCACCGTAGTGGGGACAGTATATTGGTTTATTGTTTTAATGTGCATTGATGCATATTCACAGCATTGCAGAGTAGTTTCTAAGCCATACTGATGCTAAGCTCTGCATCACTTGTGAATATACCAGCAACAACTGCTACTTTTGGCACAAAAGATTTTTTTCTGGACATATCTGACGCACTTGTCTGTTCATGGTGTATAATTTGCACTTATTTTTTTTGCAGCTGTAATAACTTTAGCAGCCCAAGCTTGCAAGTTTCAGTTAACCCTAATTTAAAGCATGCAACACTTGCACCCTATATTTGAGAGGGTTAAAGGAGTCTAGAGAGAAGGCTTGATTGAATGTTTTTTTCTTTTTCTTGTGAATGTTATCAATGCATTAGTGTGCATGTACCGGTGCATGGTATTTGCTTTCGCCCAGTAAATTCCTTCACAAAACTCCCTCGTTCTCTAAATAATCAACTCTGTGCATATTCTATTGAGTTCACGTGTACAAGGTTATTGGTACAGTTCGGATTACTGAAACACTTGTGATGAGTTATCCATTGAATCTAGACGAATTCAACACGGCAGTTTGTTTGCTAACATGCTGCTTATTAGTGCAAAGTAACAAAACTCAGCCAATATTTGGTGTCTATACATGTTTAATAAAGCTACAAGAGCCTGGTGAAAGCCATTAATGGAACAGTACAGTGTTTAGGCTCCTTAGCTAATGCAGTTTGTCATATCCTGATATGACATTACATGCCTAGAACTTTTCAAAAGTAAAATTTTCCTGCATTGAAAATTTGCTATGTCAATGTTTTTTTTTTTCAGTCACTACTGCACAACTTGATGAGCAAAATTATTTTTGAGGAAAATGATTTCTCTGAAGCATGCCAGTTTTAAGGTTTGAAGGCTAATTTCTAATGTTTTCATTTTCTTTTCTCTCTCCGACTGCAGATCTCTGAGCAAGTGCCTCAGCTGGTAGAGTTTCTGATTGAGAACAGTGTGGACATTTTCGGCAAGGACCTACTTATGCTGTTTGGGGAGCCTCCACAAAAGGACCCCTCAATTCAGGATTCTGGAGCTGAGGAGTCCGACAGCCCACACAGCTTGCAAGAAAGTGGAAGTGAGTTGTGTTATCATTGTTATTGGGTTTGGAAGTGCAAAAGCAAATACATAGAGAAGAGGAGAGAGAGAGGGCACAGTGAAAGGGGGTGACAGCAAAAAGCCCCTTGAAATAGGGGACATACTAAGGCTGACTAAAAGCACCCACACTAAAATGAGGCAGGCTACTATGGAGTATTAGTGGCAGTGTCACAGTTGGCATTATAAAACACATACCTCGAGTCAAGTCAAAATCACATAGCATGCTTGGTCATGCTGAAACACAAGTCTGCACATTTTTCCAGTGTCTTCCGCAAAATGGCAGTTTTGCAGCACGCAGGATGCTGTCGTAGGATATATGCGAAATAGTGATGCCACAAAACACAGTACAGAATGCACATCTATTAATATCGGGTCGTTTCCAGCACGAGCGAACGGCAGCCAGAGTGAATAGCTCTGTTAGCTGAGGCTTGAGGCTACACTCCTGAACTTTACAGTTGCACTTGCATACTGTTACACACAGTTCTCAGATGCAGTGAAAAAAATGGTACCTACGCGGCTTAATCCTTTTTGTGTGTCCTGGAGACTTTTCGCTCCTGTATATTTTGAATTGAGGGCTCATTCAAATGTCTGTACTGTCATCACTGCATTTTGTAGTCCTAGTCCTGTAGTGAGCCTTGTCACATTCAGTGAGTTCCAACTGTCGTGCAAGCCATGTTGGTAACAATGTAGCCACACTAGTGATGCAAAGCTGCTGGTAGTGCTGTTGATAGTATCATTTGCTGAGTTCCTATCAACTGTCCATGATAAAAGAAGCTGTTGACGTTATATCATCGCACAACATACCATGCATCGACACTGGAGCATAAGCTTAGCACCGTGTTCCCACTTCTTGCGGCCCATGCATTGTGGGTCATCGCATACGTATCCTCCATAAGCTTATTGGCTCAGGTATTCAGTTTACCGCAAAAGGCCTAGTTGGGCAGGCAGCAGTACTTGGCACCTTCCATTAGGCTTCTAAGCAGCCATGGATGCATCATTCAGATTGCATTTGAATTTTTACTTTAGTAATTATGTTTGTCGAAATTCGCATTCATGGGGGTTTAAATGCTGTTTACAAAATAAACGTTGCTGTTAATGCCAGGTAAAGTTCTGTGGAATGCTTAGCATCATCACAGACAATCTAAATTATGCTAGCAGAATGACTGCCTACACTTTGTAACCTGCAAGCTGTTGTCAAGAGTCTCACTTTTCTACCTTACATACAGCAGCCAAATGATTTTTCGTAATAGAATAATTCGGACTTGCGCAATATTTCAGGCTTTTAGTCTGCTTGCTTTTTTTCCGTGAGTTACATCTTGCAGTGTTCTCTACCGTCGTTAACCATGGAAACTGAATGTTATTGCGTAGTGCTTGAATTCGTCCGCAGAGTTATTCTAACTGGAAGATCATAGTGGTTATAGACCTTTCCACGAGCCTCGGCGAAACCGTTTGGGCTGTGGGGTGGGTTTGGGGGAGATATTTCTCAGCTTTCCCTGTAGTACACACAGCCCAGTATCCGATATAGCAGCATGCCCACTACCATTCTTTGGAAAGGTCTATAGCATAGCTCGATCTGCTTCTGCAGGGCATCACTACGTATAAGGTGACCGCGTTGATCGAGTTGTGTGCTTCCTGGCGGCGTGCACGCCTACCGCGGGTGGCATTAATCGGAGCATGTACGCTAGTGGCCGCGCCCGCCGCATCGATCATGCTAGCGCATGCGCATGAGCCGCATGGGGAAGGTCACAGTAGCAAATCGTGCTATGCTATAACTGCCTATTATGAAACATGGGGAGTGGTGAAGTCAGTGATTTGTTCGCAGGGCTTTTGAGTGCATTTAGCGCTAGCTCGTTAGAAGCGGCAGCAGAGCAGGCTTGCAACCCCAAAACTCAAAAGGGAGGAATTGCAACATCTTGCTCTCCTGAGGCACAGGTTTAAAATTCATGGTGAAGTGCTTTCCTTGACTTTTTGAGGCTTAGTCCTTGCATTCTTTCTCTTTTTGTGTGTAGTGCACAAATGACTACAGACTTCTGCAGATTATTGCAATACTAAACAGCTAACTGTCACTGTTATTTTAGGCAATTTTCAAATAGTTTTGCATCACTAAGCAGCGGCCTTGAAAAAGTTGGAAGTCCTCAGAACCAGCCATGCACTTTCTTTGCTGTGCTGGTCCGTTAAAAAGTATGCTTTTGTAGTACACGGTACATACTAACAGTAACATTCACTCTGGAACTTTGTGCACGGGTTTTTGACCGGATGATTACACATGACTTTTAGGAAGTCATGTTCTTCATGTATTGGTTTTGACGACTGTGGTACTGGTTGTTGCAGTGTTTTTCTGTGGACATCAAATTACGGCTCTGGCTTATGTTCCCTTATACACCTTCCTTTGCCCTACTATTCTACTCTAATCATTTCCTCGTTCACATCTATGTTTTGAAGATTTGGGCAGACCGTCAGTTTATAAACGTGTGGTAAGATGTGTGTAAAAGCCAGTCTCTGTACGAATCTGCCCTGAAAATATTCCCTTTCCTTCACTTTTCCAGGTGCGTTCCGAAGAGATGACTCTTCAATCGACAGTCTCGAGAGGGCCCTTATGGAGGATTCTAGTCCCAAGTTGCCAAACAGGACCAAAGTGTCCCTAACCAATCTCAGCAGGGATTCCGGTCTGACACTGAGTGACACCCAGCTGTATACACCTGAAGATGACGTCGAGATGGAAAACACGAGCTCCGTACTCCAGGGGATGACCAAGAGTGTACCACACCTGGAAGCCGTAGGTGTGCAAGAGTCGGTCTACAACCGGAGCAACGGTGTCAGCATCGATGGCTCCTGCAACGATGTGGTACGTCGCCGGAAGTGTGGCGGTGAAGTACCCAAGCATTCGCGGCACCAGACCATCTCTGCCGCTGGCTTCTATGCTCGCTCATCTCCAGTATCGAGGGACATACGGCCCCAACACTTGCAGTATTCAAAGTCCTGTAACTACCGAGAAAACGAGAACCCGTGTGAGGAAGATTCGGTCATGGGCAATGATCCGCTTGTCCGCTGGCGCAAAAGCCGTGCGCGTCAGCAGAGGGCCAATGCCATGCAGTCAGCTGCCGACGTAAGCAGACCCTGCAATACGCTCATCAGGAGTGCTTCCGAAGAGAGTCTGCTGCAAAAGTACATGGGCGAAGAGCAACCCAAGCGAAGACCCCAGCACTGCAAAGGCAAGGCTCCGAGACCACCGATGGAAATTAGTAACTGGGAGCGAACAAAAAAGTTTGACACCTCCGCAGCTACACCTGACAGGCATGCATTGTGGTTTGCCAACCAAATGCACAGCGTCGACTGGAAACGTAGTCAGTCCACCTCAAAGATAGATGAGATAGATCACATTCAAGAAGGTCCAGTCAGCAAGAGTGTTACCAGCCCGGATAGTTGCCATGTCCCTAGCACTTCAGCGACAAGGCAACAAGACATGGGTGCTAAGATCAAAGCAGATTCCATTGCAAGCGTACACACTCCACCCCGTGTTAACAGTGTGTGCAGTTCGTCATCTGAAGGAAGCCAAAGGTCTCACAGGTCGCATGAATCAACACATTCGGCGAGGTCGCAAGGGTCGAACCGTTCGCGGACGAGTCCCTGTCGGCGGCAGTCTCCAAGCTGCACGATGGCTCCTGTCCACCGGTCAGCCAGCGCTAAGCCCATGGAACCTCCCAGCTATCAGGAGGCTATGACACGCCGGACACTACTTAGAAGGTCGCAGGCCATCTCTCAGGCAGATGACACCCTACTGGAAGAGCCTCAGGATGGAGAATCTGTGTCTCTAGGCTGCAAAGCTCTACAGCTCTATGAGGAATCGCTACGGATCTACAACGAGCAGCTCGATGTCGCAGGCGACACTCATCACGCCATTCTTGTCAAAGTGGACAGCAGTGATGAAGGCATCTCGGAGAGCCCGCCACCTCCCCTGCCACCAAAGCCACACCAGCCTGTGCACCGTACCGTGAGTGATGGTGCCGGTGTTCGTCTCAGGCACCACCCTCCGGTCCACGTCAAGGACTCTCAGCTCGTTAACCGTGGGAAGTGTGTTGTGGTGTCCTCCTTTCACGACCGCTGCCAACCGCAGTCACTGTATGACTTTCCAAAAGAGATCAGCTGGAGTGTAGCTCAGCTGAGAAGCATCTTCAGCAAGCAGTCGCCTGCAGCCAAGGATGGAAGCACTGGTAGTAACAGCAGCCAGTCAGACTCTGCGTGCTCAAGTGAGCGTGAAGGGCACCACAGTGTGTTGGCTGGTCACTTACGGACAGAATCTGTGAGCAGCAGCACCGGTGGTGAAGAATCTTACGTGTAAATACTGGGAAAAGAGAACCACATGCAATGATCTTAAGCCGTTGTGCCTATTCCGCTGTAACCTGGATATACGTGTGCAATCGACCTGGACGTACGCGTGCAATCTGTTTCTGTTATTGCCTTCTAATCACTCATACATGTCTCGTGCATGTAAACTTTCTTCTTCGAGTTCTTTTCAAAACTCACATATGCATGTATTTAACAATCTGCCACTTTGCATAATGTGTTTCTGTATATGTGCCAAATAGCCTGCTGAACAAGCTTTACTGTGACCTTACATATGTATAGGTTTTGTTGTCCAGTGATCTTTTTGTCATTTTTATCGTTTTTGTGTATAGGCAATGTCTTGGTTCCTCTGAGCTCATTCACTGGTGTGAATTGTATATAATTGTACCATGGCATTGTGTAGCAACGCATGTGTCCACAAGGCACGTAAACTTGAAGTGAGCCTAAAGAAAGTAGTTTTTGACAGGCGCTTGTCGCAGCTCACTAGACCATTGTATTTATGGCCTGTTTTTGTACAACTGTGGCTGAACAGAGTGTATTGTAGATATTTGTAATGACAATAAATACTGTACATGCATTATACTGCATGGCTATGTCACGTATATGAAGGCTGCCTACGTCTCCGACTATTCTTGGTTGTTCGTGAAAGCTATCTTCAGCTTTAGGGAAGAATGCGAGGTGTTTTCACAGTAACTGCTTTGTGAGGGACATTATGCATGGCTTACAAGGGCTATGAGCAGAATGCACGTGACAATAAGACCCGGAAAGGAGCATGGAATCTTGGAATCAGGAGTTAAAACTGTTATGTGGGGTTGAGATGAGCTGCTTCGACCATTGTTGCTCTGTCCCATAAACCAGACGAAACCATACTAAGTAAATCTATTATGATCATGCTGTGCTTTTAAGCATTTGGTTGGCAATTAAGTGTAAATGAAAGTGTTATTGTCTTTAATGCAGTGCAGTTTAAAGGTCATCTAGAGCGTACTCGTGTGAAGAAGTGCATGCTGGAGCAAGTAACGATCAAATATGCGCATGACCTTGGGGAGTCCTCTATGTACAGGTATTTCGACCCAGATTTTAAGCAATTCCTGTGCCCAAGCTTTTTTTTTGGCCTGGTGAAGCACGCACACTGTTTGCAAGGTAAAGTATTATGGCCTACATTATTTGAGATACAATTAAACATCAGTGTTAGCCCGCACTGTCTAGAATTGAGAAACTGCTGTTGACTGAGGGTAGCAGTTGTTGCAGGTACAAGCCAAGCACCGGATCTGTCAGCTTGCTCCTCAAGCTGGATGGAGAAGCAGCCAAACACTTGGTGGACAGGGTATTTGTTCTCTCCTTTTGAGTGCTGCCCGGCGCATGGTATTTCTGTTATATACTCGAAAATGCCGCGCGCGTGATTTCACCATGCGCTAGGAACACCTTCAGACGGGAATTGCGCCTGCACTGCGCGTCCATCTTATATTAGGTCTAGTCGAAACCTGCCTGAAGATCAAATACCGCCGAGCCGTATAGCCGTGGCGCCGTAGTAGTGGTTGTTGTAATGGTCAGTGTTCATGTAAATTGAAAAAGATGCTGCACCTATCTTTTTGGTAATAGCTAGGCTGAGACGATTCAGAGTAGAATAATAGCAAATGACATTCCAGTTTCAACCTTCCAACGAGAGCTGTAAAAGGAGAAAAATAAACAAGCAAGACAAAAGTAGGATCCTATTTATGGTTGGAATAGCAAACACACATATACTTTCCAGGACTTCCTGCACAATTACGCTACAATAGCTCACTGAACCCAGCCTTGAGACTATCAAACTTAATCATAATATAAGCCAAATGAGTAATACCACCTCAGCATCATTTTTACATATACGACAATGCTCTTGTTGAACACGTCGGAGCTGCTACATATAATTGACTTAGAAAATATTATACTATACATGCCTTTCTCCTGACATGCTGCGGAGGTTGTGAAAAGAAAAAAAAATAATAAATTTCCTGCTAGCGTTCCCTCAGCGCAGGAAGTTCAATGCGATTGACCGCACCTGCCTTGAACATCTGAAGGCAATAGTCCAGTACTGTCAAACTGTTAAATACAATCGAAAAAAAAAACACACACACACACAGTGTGATGTGTTGTAAGATAAGCCACCGAAAACTAAGAGTGCGTTCTGTTGTTAAATGAATCCCTCTGATGGCTCGTTCGCTAAGATGGTCTACTTTCTCAGCGTACCACGAACTTGCAGGGCCGATACCTAGCTGACCTCGATACCTGATGAGTGTGAGGGGACGCGACCGTGTATGTAGTTTTCTATTTGCACGTAAAGGAATCCGGATAACTAAAAGGCATTCCTTTTACAACTTTGTCACTGCAGCTTGCCGGACTGCTGCTAAACCTGTTTACATTGGCCATAGAAGCAATTTCTGAGAGAGGTAAAACGGTCTTGTCATACTACGCCACAATCAGAAAATCTCGCGTTCACTAAAACGCCGATGAGAAACATGTATTTAGCCGGGCCAGGAAATGGACGCTGCTGAGAAAATACGTAAACCGTGTCAGGTGCAACGTGAATGCGAAAAAAAAAAAAACTGCTACACAGCCTTTGAAATTAAAAAAAAAAAAAAATGCTACGTTTATGCTCGTTTCCACAAATTAAATAGTATTTTTCCGATAGCAGATTTTTTGACCATGCGGTATTGATTGAGCTGTGAAATGAGGGATTTTATTAGGCGAAATGGACATGCCACAAACAAATGTTAACAAATTCTAAGAGTACCAACGCAGAGCTCTCATCGCATTTTCATTGGTTGACAAACGAACAGGAAAAATGACAAGATCATGGTAATTGGAATTGTTCATGTCTCCTATCTGCTCTTTCTGTTAAGAGAAAAAAGTAAATTATCTTTGACTATGTCAGCGAAAGTATCTGCACAAACATTGTCTCTGCCCATCACTGAAGATCGTAACGCAGCCCGAATGACGGTGGTGGAGCTGCCTTTTCTTTTTCCGTGCTGGGGTTTTCCTGTACACAGGCGGGGAAATGCTAGCGTTGTAACTTACGCTGTTGGGTTACTTCAATTTCCAATTGTCAATAAAGTGACTACAGACGAAGGAGTGCGGCTTCGACTCCGAGACTCTCGTGCCGTCACTCCTGGGGAACAGAAGGCACAGAGCATCCGGTAGCAAACAGAATTTTAAAAATTCGGCACTTTCCATGACCACACAGTAACCAAATACGTAGATTCGTGCCTTTGCCTTTCAAAGAACCATGCTTAGGTCACCCGCCACTCATGCCTCTGTGGAAACCCGTAGAAATGAATCGACTTAAAAACGTCCGACGAGATTGCGTAGCTGCTAGTGGAGCCAACAACGCACCACGTTTCGCCAGCCTTGTTTGGCCAGACTTCATTTCACTGCACATATTCACACAACTAGCCCAACTTTCTGTTCTCTTGAGGATATATTCACGCACAACGTCATCTAAACCTTAGGATTTCCAATTTCCACACAAACCAACGACAAATAGTACGCTCCAATGCGCTGGCAATGCGCCGCCGGGGCCGGCGCATTCCGGCGATTGAGCGATGCGCCGAGAGGCGGCGCCACCCGTTCAGCTGTGCGGTCCCTCGGGATAGGATAATGCTGGCCATTTTCTTGAAGCTTTTGGACAACAGAACCACGGCCGCTCAATGGAGGCGCACTTAGTGCGGCCCGTCGCGTCGCGCCTCAATGGCTGGGGAAGCGCGTATTGGGAGAAGTTACAGTTTCCGCCGTCACTCTCCGCGGGGGCGCCACCACTCCAGGACAAGGCGCCGCCGGCACGGACGAGCAGACGACGCGGAAGGAGCGCGCTGGCTGGGTTGGCGTGTGTTATCGTTTTGACTACTCAGCATAACCGCGTGGTTCTGATAGTTCTGCATGCGTGTCATCGGTGCCTGTGTCAAGAGCGTCCTAAGCGTATGCAGCACCATGCCAGGCAACTGCTGTGTGCCGCTGTGCACCACGAAAACAAGAAAAGATCGGTTACCACGAGTTCCCGTGCGATTCACAACGTCGAGCAGCATGGCTGAAAAACATATCTCGGGAAGGCTAGGATGGAAAAGGAAGCCGGTGGGAGCCGAGTGACAAGTCACTGGTATACTCACTGCACTTCACAGATGACGATTACAGGAAGAACATAAAACTGAAGATCCTGCTTCCTTCAGCTGTCCCCTCCGTGTTCCCGAACTGCCCACATTACAAGTTAAGTTACTCACACGGGCTCATGTTGAGCCAAACAACCTTGAAACAATGTGCGCAGGTCAATAGCTTTATTTTCCCCACTTGTTATAGCTACACTTCATTTCCTCCTGGACAACCCCCCGTGTCATCCTGAAGCAAGTGTGTTTCAAAATAGCTCCGCCACGATCACTTTTATGACGATCATCAAAATGGTATGCCTTGCCCAACATCGCATAAGTGAAGCCATGGAGACACCAAGAGGAGCCGCTCTATTTGTCAGATGACGAGCGACTCTCTTGGTTAGAGTTGGACTTTGCCATATCGAAGACATTCAGGTCCAAGGAGGCACGTCGAAGCAAAGGCTAACCAAACAAACGTACGAAGCAACAATCATGACAACCAGATCCACAGTGGCGCAAATTAAGTACCGTCTTGATCACATCAAGTATCTTACAACAATGTCTTCTGTGTGCCTTACTAGTGCATTGCATTTAACCGAATCTTATTTTCAGCTTCCGATACGCCCTAAAGCAGGCTCTGAAAGCGGGTCTATAGTATCGCTTTTTAGCAGCCTAAAGCAATTCAAAGGCGGGAACGACAAAGTTGACGCAAGGGCTGCCGTTTTCACCTCGGAGAAAATACTGAAGGTACCACTAGCGAAAAAATATATACCGTCTGAGATTATACACATTTTGCCATGCTTTGTGCAGGTTAGCAACTTGCAAGTATCAGTCTGCAAATGCACCTATCAACAATAGGCAGCTATAAAACTTGGCATTCGTGATTATGAAAGTCGTACCTTGCCAACTGTCATATCACGTCTGCTGCAAGAGAGTTTTCGAGTCAGCTTGGATTCATTCATGCGTGGTGTGAACCAGCAGCTGACAGAATTAGCACCGATTGCATTCTTGGCTGGTTACCTTGCACGTCCATTTGAAGAGAAAGTATGAATAGTTTTACAGAATCTCATGAAACATTTTTATTTATTCTGTTTTCAGTGCCTGCCCGTGTTTTCATTATTTATATATTACCAAAGTTTAAATAACTTCTAGTGCGTACTTTAGAGTGTCAATAATTTTATTTTATTAGTCCCCATCCATTTATTAACTTTGTGCCTTGTGGTTCCTGCAAAACCCTGGACTTACCAAAATTCTTGATGATGGACGCCTAAGGTATCTGAAAATCACCATGCACATTTGTTAGCAAGGTGATGAAGTGCCCGCAGGTCATAAGAAGCAGCAAGCTATGCAACATGTTAATTTCATCCCGTCTTCCCTATTCTGTGCAATTTCCGGAGTTGATTTGCGAGAGAGAAGACCGCAGTCACACTAAGGACCTAACCAAATGAATGCGACCACTGCTGACCAACTGGACAGACAACATCAATCATACAGTGAAAAAATCACGCTTGCACATAAACCTTTTTCGAGAAAAGTTCTTCGCATGTAAAATAAGCTTGCGTGTCTTTTGTGCATCACGCGGCTTCATAATCAAACGAGAAAAAAATTGCCTGAGCCTGCGGGCGTGTCGTTGAACTGGCTGTCTTGTGTTGTTTCTTTTGCAACAGTTTGTGTTAGCTAGTATGTTTTGGTGGTGGTACCCACTTGAATATTATTTCCAGTGAAAATGGAGGAACAGGCTGAACAATAATGTTGAACGCTACGTCCTGAATTGTAAGTTTCCAGAAAGGTGCACGCAGAATAATGGCCCCAAGCCATGTCCCGATTTCAAGATTGCAATATCTAATACGTTATTACAGTGGTTGAAACGCAACTAAATGGGTGCGCACTCAGCGAAGCACACGACTGCCTCGTTCTCGTTGTAAACGGAAGACCACGAATGACTTGGAAAAGCTTAGTGATGATGACTTGCCGCTATCACCTTATCAATAGCAAACTTGCACATAGCATCACATACTGTGTGAAACGCCGCTCATAATCCTAAATTGAGCAAGCGCCGACCACGCGGACGCCGAAACGAAAGCACAGCCACGGCTGCTGCGCGCAGCTCTCCGCCCGGACTCGTCCCGGAGCGGTGGCGCCGAAGCGGTGGCGATGAGAACTAGGCACAATACGGCTGGGCGACGCGACGGGCCACACCCAAGTGCGCCTCCATTGAGCGGCCGTGACAGAACCCTCATGGAGGATTTGCCACTATAGGCACTTATTCGGATAAAAAAAGGGCGTATATACAAGCAATGTAGGCTCTTTGACGCTTCTTGAGCGACATGGGACTCGACTCGCGCCTGTGATGTGAATTAATGTGTACGTTTTACCGCGCATGTGTGTATTTGCGGCTCCAGGCGTTGGCTTACGCTCGTGAAACTCGATTAAAGAATAGTTTAACCGTCACAGTTTTTTTTTTTTAATGGGGCAAGAAAATGGGAATTACATTACAGCTTTGAAGACAAGCGATTCGATTGTTTCCGCATATCATGACAGCGCTGAAATTAGGTCTGCATGGCAGTTCTACGATTTTGTTTTCGGCGCAGTAACTTGCTAACATACTGGCATTATAGAATCATGCACATATTAAAACAAAACACGGAAACCAACTTCGAAAAAATGAATCTTAGCCCCGAAAAACCCAAGAACCCAAAACGAAAGCAGCCCATCGAATTTTCCTGCCATTGGACCACACAAACAATATCTTCGGCCTCACATGCATTGCTTGAAGAATATAGTTCAAATAATAGAAAGCAACCGTCTCTTGGTCGTGCGAATCACACCAGCAGCTATTATGACCATTGGTGATAAAGAACACGGTGTCCGTGATGCCTTGCCACTGACAAGTAAACGGCTACGTAGTATTTAGGTTAGTCGAATATTCAGGGGAATCCCTGAAGATGGAATAGAGTTGTAATAAGGGATTAATTCACTTTGTCATCCATCAAAGCGCAGCCATGCGGCCATAAAGTAAAGCTATGCAACTTTCTGAGAAACTTCGTAGTTGATGAAGAATTCGTTCTGGTCCGGGGATGGAACCCAGGACCACCGAATATTTGGGCCGTCACCCTGCTGATAGATAGATGTATTTATTGAAAGGAAAAGGAAGAGAGGTTGGCCGGAATAATTCAAATCTGGCCTGCTACTCTGCACTGGGGCGTCATTATGGGTGACGATGTGGGAGAATGCATATGAAATACATATAAAGACACAGCAGCTTGTTTTACAAGCGCGAATCAAGTCCGCTGGCGCACAAAAAACGGCAAAGAGCACGCACTGCCTGGACACCCTTCCCCTTGTCCTGCCAAGCGCCCAGCAGCAGTTCCTCCGACAGAGGCCTCTTGTCTAAACGCTTCAAGGAAGCCGCTAGCACACCTCTTTCGCGCGCATACGCTGGGCACACCAATAATATATGGTCCACAGTCTCTGGGATGCCACAAGTTGAACATTCCGGCGAGTCCATCTGTCCAATTAAATGTAAGTACTTGTGCGTGAAAACCACGTTTAAACGAAGTCTATATATATAGTAAGCATGCCTGATGACGCGGAATATCACGCGGAACATAAAATTTTAATGTTTGATCGAGCCTTCTTAGACGAATGTGTCGGGCGTCTGGCTGGGCCCAGTAAGCTGCTGTAGCATTATTCATACAACTCGTAAGAAGGCACGTCATGTCACCTCTTGAAAAAGGCACAGCTGTTTGGAGGCCATTGATGAGTGCGCTTTTCGCTTCAACATCGGCCTGTTCATTCCCATGGAGCCCGCAGTGGGCAGGGATCTGAGCTAACCAGCACGGTCAACAGATCATATGTATAGGGCGAGAACGAATGATTAACTACTCGAAGCGGGAACGCCGTTGGTTTAATATATAGGGGAATCCCCTAAGGTGGAGTAGATTTGTAATAAGGAAGTATAATTACTCATTGAGATCGACGCAAACCTTGTTCATATACCACCCCTGAGTGGAGAGAACATATGAAGCAAGGACGATCAGCTAAAACTTCCATATACACTACAAAAACTGCAGGTGCACGCTAATGCTCCACAAACATAATGTGGCTATAGTTTTTCGTTGTTCTTTTTATTGCTAATTGTAGCCCTACGTACGAAGGTGTGCGCTGCAAATATCTCAGAACAAAAACACCTCGTTAAAGGGATGTCCAACAGAGTGTCCAATGCGTTCCAGATTCTGAGAACATTGAACCAAGCGGGGGACAACAGTGCTATGGCGACGCAAGGGGCAATAAATGACAAGCACCTAACATTTTGGCGCCTGCAGAACTTTGAAGTTGGCTGACACACGTTGCGGCGATGACGGGCATCCGACGGCGGAAAGCGTAGCTGTGCTTCGCCTTCTCCGTTGCATTCTGCTAGGATTAGGCCTAGCCTAAGCAAATCTCACCTGTCCCAGACGGAGCAAGTGCCGTGATCTTGTATCTCGATCGACACACGCCTCTGCTGAAGCATTTGATATCTTTGGAAGCCAGCCGTTCGGGTTCATGACAGTTTCATGCTGGCCTATCAATCATAGCTCGACTGCACAGTTTTCATTTTATAGGCTGGCCCTGGCATGTACAAGTATCACGGGATGTTTCGTTAGCGGGAATTACAGAGATAGTTGCTTGTTATTATTTGAACTCTATGGTGAGCTTGTTGCTCTAGAGAGAGAGAGAGAGAGAGAGAACAACTTTTATTTAAAATGCCTGCAGAATCGGTTAGGCTCCCTCCAAGCAGGGAGGACAAGCGTTTACCGTGACGCGGCCACTACGTCAGCCTCGCGCGTTGTGCTCCTTGAGGTCTTGTTACGTCCCTCGCTACTTCCGCGGGTTCGAGAGGGCCGCCGCCCCCTTCTTGGTTCTTGGGGGTGCTGCCCCCCCTCTCCTCGGTTTCGCTCGGTCGCTGCCTCTCTAGAGCTACCGAGACCTGCTGGACGGCCTTGAGTTGTGTCTCTTGATCACAGCTCCTCGTTGCAGCCTCTAGCTGCGGCGGGATCGTCGTCTTCTCGCTGGCTTCGCGCGGATTTACGCTACAGTCCCAAAGGATGTGAGCCGCGGTGGCTCTCTCCTTCGCGCACAGTCTACACATGTCGCTCGCGTGCACACTCGGACACATGTGCTTAGCTAAAAAAGAAAACGTGCGTTTATCGCAGGCATTCTTTCTCCAGAGAAGAGAACGGCCGAAAATTTGTTTTATTTGATTGAAATTTCTGGTCTCCCGTTAGAATCGACAACATATTTATTTCGACCGTAGAAAGATTACCGCAGTCCAGTTCGGACAAGTGAACTGTGTGTAGACTGAGGCACCCGAACTTCAAGCTCTTATCTCGCTCAATGGCGCCGAGACCCGGCGTGAACACTTTCTTTGTAGGGCAAGATGCGCCGAGATCTGTCTCCAATGGCTGCAGCGAAGCGCAACTGCTTCCTTATTGCTCCTGACTATTCTAGCTTCCTTTCTTGACCTGCTGAATGACTATGAAAATGACATGATTAAGGTGCGAGTAGTCGAAGTTCACTGCTCTCGCCTACTGCACGTTGTCCATCCATCTTTGTCACCACCATCTGATCCTAGACACGCACCGTGAGATTTTTTTTTCTTTTACCTATACTCTTTTCTCCGGCCATTTCTTGACTTTCGCCCCATCTGACCATCTTCCTTATCTATTTCAATTCCTTCAGCCTCAGATTCAGCGCCCCGTAAATATGCGGCGCCTGCTGCAAGCAACCATCGTTTTTTTTTTTTTTTTTTTTTTTTTCGGGTTAGTTAGCTATACCTGATATTGAAGCCCAGTAGTAACACAGGCCAGGTGAGAACGCGAACACAAGCGATGACTAACAACTGTATTTTATTGCCCTGGACCAGATTATATAGGCGCTAGGTTCAAAACAACAAAACGAAGAATTAACACATAACTTCACGCATCCGTGGAATATGTTGTGTTGGTTCACCGCTTTGCTGTTCTAGACCTATAGCGCCTGTATAATCTGGCCCAGGGCAATAAAATACAGCTAGCTTTCAGTAAGCGCTTGTGTTTCTGTTCTCGTCTCTTCCGTGTTTGTGCTGCAATCTCCAGTATGCAAAACCAACTAGCCAGTCACCATGTTTTAACCAAATTAGTAGCAATAATAAATAATTTTTGACTACGACATACATACCAGCACTATTCTTCGCCAGTTGTGTGTGAACACTCGAGGACATGCTGGCTCTGATTGGCGGCAGTCTTGGAAACGAAACGCAGGTGATTTGATTCGTGGCAGGAACAGGATTGTACTGATCTGATGGGCGGGAAGCCAGCCAGGTTGATAAAAATTCATGATGTGCTCAGTGCACTAAGCGAAAAAGATAAATAATACTCTTGTCACACGGACAGCCTCACTGTCCATTGAGATCGATGTCCGAAGAATTAATGCACATAGATGGACATTGAACTCAGTGGCCATCGGGACTGCCCGTGTGGCAGGGATATTATTTATCTTTCTCGCTTTGTGCGGTGAGTGCATGAACTATGATCAACATTCATGGTTTCCCGCTGATGAGAACCGCGCAGCTCTGTTCCAGCCTGGGCATCAAACTCAGTGGTGATTAGCCGATGTCACACCGTGGTTTTATATGATAATTGAACTCGATGGGCGTCTATTCATTAGGGGTTCGCGAATGGCCATTGGGAACAAACTCACACTCACCATACGTAAAATAAAACATAAAACTGGAAATAAATAAATAAATAAAAATATGCGTTGTTAATTTATTTTCAAACTGTTTCACTGCATTGACCAGCTGATAAGTACATTGTTATTCGGTAGTCAAAATGTCAGCTTCGCCGACCTAAACAGACAGTCGGGAGCCGTCGTTGCGTTTCGTTCGTCGCAAGTTTCACCTCTGTCGCTCATTGCAACCATTGCTCTGTCGCTACCAAGACCAAGAAATGCGCCAGAAGCGCTGTGATGGTAGCTGCTATGGACGCGGAAAAGACGGTCACCAGTCTGTGGCAATTTCGGCGGTGATAAATTAATGGTTCTGAAACGAATTTGCATCGTTGCCAATATTCGCCCCTTCATTGTAGTCTCTGGTTTGGGCGGAACGGGTTTGGTTGGTTTATGGGGCTTACTTTCCCAAAGCGACGAGAGACGGCGTAGGGAAGGACTCCGAGAATTTCGACCATCTGGGGTTCTTTAACGTTCTCTGGTATCGCACAGCACATGGACGCCTTGCTTTTCGCCTCCATCGAAAAGCGGCTGCCGAGGCCGTGATTTGATCCCACATCCTTGGGCACAGTAGTCGGGCGCCCTGACCACTGCACCATCACGGCGAAGTTTGAGCCGAACTGTTAAATATTTGAATAGCTTTTTCTGAATGACGCATAAATTGAAAAGAGCACTTACACACAAAACCGACTTCTTTTACTCTAATTTCTTATATCTATTCAAATGACAGAAGCTGGCCGTTTGGCGTGCATCATGATGAGGATAAAATTTTAATAATAATTGCCATCATGTACATACATGAAGATGACATGGGGCGATTGTATTCAGCGCAAGATCATGACTACTAATTGCTTTTCATACGTAGGTATGCGTCATTTGTCAAGGCAACAAGAACAACTACTTTCTCTGGTTAGAAATGATCGCAGAATAACGAGCTATTCTAAGTAATGACCGCTATTTCTTGCCTGTGTCTTAGTAGCAAGACAGCGGGTGCCTTTTTTTTTTTTTTTTTTTTTTTTTTTTTTTTTATCCGAGAAGTTTGCCACAAGGCGTAAGTTGAGAAATTGGGTTGGAATGCAGGAGATAGAAACTTAAAAGAAGGAGTGATGTCCAGTTTCACTAAGACCGCCGAGGTTGGCGGTGTAGTGGTTGTCTATTGTCCACTTCTCATAATCACAATCGCGGTTCCACCGCAGGCCCACCTTCATGAGTAGCCGTTTTCTAACTGGAGCCATTTGCTTTTTGCACAGTTTCTTTGAAAGTAGCTCCATGTACGTAAGCGCGCACTTTGTCCCCTATAAATTATTTTGTATTTTCTTCTTGACACCAGCTTTTATTCTTCTGTACATTTCCTCATTTCAAGAAGAAGGAGTCATTGTTACAGCTTGCGTTATTTACTTATTTATGGTCATGCGTCTTGCAATCTGTGATCTTTGATTGCTTTTGTTACTCAAGGGCAGCGCACGCATAACTAATGTGACCAAACAGAGAAAAAGAATAAAAAGAAATACCATGAGGTTCTTGGGTCTTAAACAAGGAAACTGATACGGAAGAGTACGTGGGGAGCCACAGGTTCTAACAGGAAAACGAGAATCACACTAGTTGTAAAAAATTCAAGACTATGGAGAAGAAAAATATTTGGATAACTTGTTTTAGGGACGTGAATTGGCATTCTATCATATAGGATTAGGTGATTTAATAATTTCAACAGAGCGCGTCAAATCCTTTGCTTTAATAGTTGGCATGTGCGCATGGTACAAAACAATATTTCAGAGTCCTTGGATACTAATAAATGGGCACCCGTTTCAAAATGATCACATAACATTATTTTCCTTATTTCTACACGCCGGATACCGCCAAGCACTATCTGAAATTAAAGACATCCGGAAATTTAGGTGTCCTATGTCGAAAAACATTGAGCTAGTAGGAAAATGAAATGCTACATTGCGCACAACACGGACAGCTCCCTTCTTGACACAAAAGGGGGAGGATTAATATCAGTCACACGAGCTGTAGCTGGCATAGAAACAAATAATTATAGGCACCCAGCGATTCTATTGAACCCGCGGGTCCAATCTGAAATTGATTCACTATGATATAATTCTGCAGGAGAGCCTTCTTATTCACGGCCTGAGCCAAAATGGCTTTAGTGATTTCAGTGCCACTTTTCTGATCCGTTATAAATATAGACTAACTATTAATCCTTCACTAATAGCATGTTATTTGTCACTGGATAAAACAAAATGGTAGTAACATCAGCATGTAAAATAAATTTGGTATCATTGAAACTGATGATGTCCTTGAAAAATGAATAATAGAAGTGGGTCCAACTACCCCGAGGAGCTTCACTACCAAATAAAGATTGGAGGGTCCCCTCAAACTGACAGATGACGGTTCCTTGACAGGTTACGGAAGCTTTAGTGCTAACGCGCAAAAACATTTCATGCTCGATAAATATGAACGTAAGGTGAAGTATTTGAAGAAGCCTAAAAGAGAAAGAGCCTTGTTGCTGCGGTTGTTGCTTTTCGAAACAACTTTTGTGCTGCTGTAATGGAATGCGTCGGATTTGCTGAGTGAGTAGGCTTTTCTCTCCAGCTTTTTTTTTTTTTTTTTTTTTTTTTTTTTTTTATCCTCCGAACCGCGCAATTTTGTGTGTGTTGTTGGCACTTAGAGCCGTGGAATGGTCTACGGGCGGTAGCAGGAATAATGCTTAGTTTAAACCAGGAAACTTCTGCCTTCATAAAAACGTGCACTTACCGGACCATGTATATAGATGACCCTTTGTGCCAGCAAGCGGAACTGCTTCGCGGAATTCCTTCGCCGGTGTGTTATTTCTTTTTTCTTTTTCGGCGCGGCTACAATACGCAGATGATTTACCCTTATCAGAGGGCTTTGAGGCATTGTTCTCCTGTTCTACCACTTTGCATCTTTACAAAAATGGCAGTGTAGTGCATTTATTTTAGGAACCGACTACTACTCAGCCAGTGCGAACGAATCACGCCTCAGTTTATGATATCGCGTTTTATGGTATAGCGGCCGTCGATGAATGCGGACGTGAAGGGATGGCTTCGCTGTTTGCGCGCTCGAGACCCAGTTCTTTGATCACACAAGTTCAGAAATTCCGAATCGATGTCCGAGTATGGCCTCCAGCTTATTTCTGGAAAGTTAGCGGACGGAAGCGCTGCACACGACCAGCAGAATTCACATTTTATTTCTTTGCTATGTTTAGAACAACACTAGATACTGCGTCTAAAGGCCGATATACCGGCCTTACACGCAGTTCACCTCTGAGCCTTGAGTCGGTGATAGTTCAGCCTTTTACCCATTGGGCATGGAAACTTTTACGGGTTCCCATAATCTTCGTTTGAGGCGGACTGGGGAGAACCAGAAGTGTTTCTGATAAAATAACTCCCGGTATCGTCGGCGCAGCTCTACATCAGCATCAAAGGAAAATGACAAAGAATGCAACGCTTTCGCAAGCTATAAAGCGTCTCCTTGCTTCCTTAGAAACCAGCAAGTGCTGTTAAGGCATTTTCGTTCCTCACGAAGCCCGGAAATTTGAACACGAGCTTTAAGTTTTCGCCGCTAAGATGACAGCTACGCAGTGAAGATGCATGACTCGTAGCTCTCATAGGATCGCACTGGGTGGCCGGCACTGCGCGGACTGACGACAGCGGGAGTAACCTCGTAGCTTCAGATGGGTGACTTGTGCCATTTATCTTTTAATAATTCGGCATAGCTGTAAGTTTGGTAGCAGAATTTAGTCTATTGTTCCGGCAGCTAGAATTGCTAGTACTCATTTATGAGTCTAAATTTGAGTATCGAAAATATAATCTAGTTGTTTTGCAAGGATCATAAAAACATCAAGAAGCATATCGTCACCGAAAATTTGTAATTTCGTTTTACTTAGGACTCAAACGTTTTCGGGGAGGTAATTGATACGAATACGTGTTTGCAAGTTTGCATCATGCAGCTTTAGTGCGCTAAATGCCTTCTCTAGCCAAAAACCCGTCTTGTCTAGAGATGACAGGGGTTACCATGTAATTGGAAAGTAGGAAATCCGGTGGCCGATTTGGGTAGCACTTTTGAGATGGGAATCGAACTCACCAGTACCCTCGGAGTCTTTGGACTCCCAAAGTTAAAATAATCCCTTTCTCTTGCAACCGCGCTTTAACAAGTAAAGTTTCGCTATGTAGTCTGAAAAAGAATGTTTTGGCTGCAGAAACAGTGCCATTTTTTTTTTACTCGTTTTGGAACATCTTAACCTGGGCTTGCACTGTGCATGGTCTTATACAATGGTGGGGGGAACAATGAGTCACATATATCGCTTCCAAGCTTCTTCCGTGTCATATGACGAAGGTAACATCACGAGAAACGTGAATGAAGAAAATGACAAGCCTGTACAACTTTTCTCAAATGTCCACGATTACAATGGGACGTAACAACAAATTCAGGTAAAATTCAGCCCAGTCTCAATTACTGAATAACATGCCTGTAAAAAGGGGTCATTAGCCTCCTTAAAGGAATAAAAAAGTTAACTGCCGCATATATAATAACTGGCATAAACCAAGACCTCCAGTGTGTACGCTCCGAAACAGGTTGGTTGGACTTGTCTTTTTCCCCACAGGAGGAACCCCACACAAACACTACAACCAGCCTATACAAATTTTTAACATTTATACGAGAACAGTGTAACACTTGCATCACGTACCACAGCTTGCTGACAAAAGAAAAAAAAAATTAAACTGTGGCGCGTCCAAAATTTAGAGATTCAATTAACACAATCCTGCTGTAAGTTTTTTTGTAAATTCTTCAGCCATATTTCACCAATAAGGTTCACTATCACCGTAAAATTCAAGAGGGACACCTAAATACTTAGTTGCAGTTGTCCACGATTCATTGCCAAAGGACACTCGGAATGCGAGGCCATTCCCCATGCCAAAATCCCAAGCACTCTACACAATTCACCGCACTATACCACTTGCCTCGCTGAAAGCTTTAACTTTTCAGGCAACTTCCAAAATGCTTTCACAATTGGCACAGAAAACAGCAACATCATCCGTGTATATGTCAGAACACAAACTTCTTCTTCGTGTAGTCGAAATGGCGCTCGGCTGAGGATCGGTTAATGGTTCTATTTCCGGTGGAGGCAGGTTTTTTTACGCCTCATTAATGAGTTTACACCTTGTTTACATTTTTTATTCAGTTCGTGTGAACATCTGCAGATACTTGCTGCGAACGCTTCCACAGCCTATGAGGTTAGAAAGACTTTGGCCTTAAAAAATAGGACGTTTGTACAGGGTCTTGAATATTTGGGGGCTGGGATTAAAAAAATTCCTATGCAAAATCTGCTACCCCATTCGAGCTGAAATAACGTTCACAAAGTAGAAAAATATCGTCTACGTTATCTGATAACGGATTCAACATCGGTACTTGCCTAGATTTTCCGGAATCGAGAAAAACCTGCTCCCGGCGGCGTGCACAATTTTCGCAGAAGAGAGTCGAAAAGCTATTTCGACATTGTGTGTCATCTGTCGGGCAGCGAGACAAGCGCGACAACTGCTGGGATGGAGCTTGCCTCGCTGCTCGACAGATGACGCATCATGTCAAAATAGCTTTTCGACTCTCTTTCGCGAAAATTATGCACGCCACCAAGAGCAGTTTTTTCTCGATTTCGGAAAATCTAGACAAGCACCGATGTTGAATAACTTATCAGATAACGTAGACTACATTTTGCTACTTTGTGCACGTTACTTCAGCTCGAATGGGGTAGTAGATTTTGCATAGGAATTTTTTAAATCCCAGCCGCCAAATATTCAAGGCCCTGTAGACTGTAGTGCAATCGTATCGGAAGTTGTGTTTTATTTTTTTTTATGTTCTTCTGAAGCCACGTTTTTGTTGCTGTTATAATTTCTGACTTTGCAACGCCGCATTTAATCCCGTTTATCACCTACGGTCATCACAGTAGCTTTGCTATCTGAAGCTTCGCGGCTTTGCGGAGACAGGTGACTGGTCTTGGCCACATACGTCTTGGCGTAAAAATTGAGGAAAAAACACAGTATGACGAACGTCTGCAGGATACCCAACACGATCAGGTACTTCGGGAAGCCACAGTCCACAAACAGAGGTATTGACATATGTAGCATGATTATGACGAACTGCACAATCTGCAGAGTGGTGAGATACTTTTTCCACCAGAGGTACTTGCGCACTGCGGGACCAAGGGTTGCCAAGAAATAGTACGAGTACATGATGATGTGAACGAACGCGTTCAAGCAAGTGCCCAACGCAGTCTGTCCTTCGGGAGCGAAAAGCGTGAAGAACCACAGGTTGAAAACCACGATCGTGTGATGGAACACGTGCAAGTGCGTGATGTGTGTAAACTTTTTGCGTAACACGAAGAACACTGTGTCCAGAAGATCGCAGTAGCGAAACAAGACAAACACCCAGCCCGTGCGATAGTAGTCGCGCATCTCGTCCGTCATGAAACCCGTGAGGCCTTGGCACCAGAGGTTGTAGTGGCCACCCGGAAGGTAGGTGAAAGCGAGCGCAAGGTGGAGAAACCTCGCTGTCATGAGCACCATGAATAAGTTGTACACGCGCACAATGTTGAGGATTCGGAATGGCTCGCGGTTCTTCATCCAACGGGGACCGGCGACTTTGACGAAGTACAGGTACGACGCAAGCAGTGTGAACACGAACAGGGGGTTCGTCACCACCGGATAATCCCTAGTTCGGGGATCGCCCATTTGGCGGATCTTTTCGGATAGCACGAAGGGGTTGATGCTAAGCTTCATCGCTGTGTATTGGCCGGCGTGCAGGGAGTATGAGCCGCTGTATCTGCGAACAGAAAAATGGAAAAAGAAAAAAGAAAATGGCAGCACGTTACCATGAAGCTGTATGGCTAGAGTAAGCATAACTTGAACGTGCACGCATCTAACGATCACTAAAAGCTGGCATCTGATACGCACGACTGGCCATGGAGTGGCCTTATGAATGTCCGTACCAGGGTAGGACATTCTGTGTCTCATGGAGTGTCTCGAATAAGTAAAAAGAAAAAGCTTGCAAAATACAAAATTTTCCTTTGCGAACAATATTCGACATTCTGCAGAGTGCTCAAATCGGTATATATATATATATATATATATATATATATATATATATATATATATATATATATATATATATATATATATATATATTTTTTTTTTTTTTTTTTTTTTACCGTCGGCAAGATTCAAAGCGTTCTTTTTTGGTCGTTTTGTTAAGCTGAGCTCGACTGCCCCTGAAATGTAAACAAGATGCACACTTAGTGAGGAGGTGTAAAAACCTAATTTTCCTGCGCATAATGGAGATAATGGATATTTGGTATAGCATATGATATGTGCTGGGAGAGAAAACGCTGCAAGTTGTATGTGGTTATTTATTATAAGATAGTAGTAACTTGATAGTAGTAACCCAAAGAAAACGCAAAGAAAAAACATCGATATTTAGGTGTCTGTGGACTACGATATTGTTTTTTTTTTCTTCGTTTTTACCAATAATTGATCCTTGTGCACTATTGTGCAGAAGGAACGGCATCAGGAACCACTTTAGATTTAAAAAATAAGCACTAAACGGCATTAAGCCCTTCAGATGTGCAGTAGAGCACGAAGACGTTGTTCTGCCGAACACCAAACAAGAGAAGCCACTTGACTAAATCATATGACCAGCTGCTGCATGAAGAGGCAAATCTTGTCCAACTTGACTAAAGTACCGGATTGGGATTCTTGACAACATGCATGCTTTTCCGCTCATGTGAACCGTGATGCCCTGAACCTGGACATCGAATTCAATGGGGATCAGGCGGCGTCCCACGGTTGTTTTAAATCACCATTGAACTCGATGGGAATCCAAATATAGGTGTGCTAATGGCCATTGAGGACAGCCTCAGACTCACCAAACGTCGAAAAAAAGAAGTCATAGAAAGGAATAAAACTGATTTTTTTTTTATTTAATTTCTAACCTCTCGACTTTATTAACCACTTCATGAGCTCAATTTTATTACGTAGTCTAAATGACAGCTTTGCTGACCCCCGTTGGGGAGACCTGCCGTTGCGTTTCGCTCGTATTCATCATGCGCTATCGCGCATTGCGGCAACCAAGACGAAGAACTGCACCACTAGCGCTGAAACGATACTAGCTATGGACGCCACAAAGATGGTCAGTTTTTTGTGGCAGCATCGGGGGTGAAAAATGGATGCTTCTGAAACAAAGATTGCATACTACCTTTCGTCGCCCAGCCATCAGTCTCTGGTCTGGGCTGATCTGTTAGATACCCGAATAACTTTTCTGCACAACATAAATTGAAAGCAGCACTTACACCAATAATCGGGTTTAACTGATTTTGTTCTTTGCGCAATTGCTTTGCGAGCGACTGCACGTAATTAAGAGCTCGTTTTGTCCCCTTGTAGACTATTCTGTATTTTCTATGTGGCATCATTTTTTATTCTTCTATGTATTTCATTGTTTTGAGAAGATAAAGAAGCCATTTGATATAGCTTGCGTTATTTTGTCATTTATGTGAATGCGTCTTTCAATTTGTTATTTTATTTAGCTTTTTTTGCTTGATGGCTGGTAGAGCAATTTTCCTGGCGGAAACTGCAAGAGTTTGGCCAAGATGTAGTTGGTACTAGCTAAAACAATTCCCTGTTTAAAATATCAGTTTCAAAATACGTCTATTAGATACCTTAACAATTGAAGAAGACGTAGAAGTACTCAACACAAAGCAAGTAAAGAGATTTTGAGGGAAATTGTGCCGTGGATGTGAATTCGAGAAATTAATTCTCCGCATACATACAAGTGCTTGATACAAAAACTTGCATGCAGCCAGCGCTTCCCAGCTTCTTTGGAAAAAGGGCACGTTTAAGCTTTTGAATACTACCTAGCGGAATTGAAATGATTTAGCGATTTTTCGAATAAAGTATGCAACTTTATGATGGATGAGAGCTTGAGGGTTGCAACAGGCACGATGGCACACGTTTTAACATGAATTGGAAGGTCATGTTGGTTCTAAAGAAAATCGACACTAAGGAGAAGAAAAATATTTGAACAAAGTGTATTCCGGACACAAATTACCATCACATCACGCAGAATTATGTTATTTAATAATTTGTACGAAGTGCGTCAAATCTGTGCTTTGAATAGTCGGCACGCTGGTATGGCACAAATTAATAATTTGGAGCCTTTGCATGGTAATAAGTGGTTACTGATTTCAAAATGGCTTTGTATCTAACATATATCCTAATTTATTTTACCATGCTGGACACGTCATACACAAGCCAAAATTGAGGAGATCCTGAAATTTAGGGGTTCGATGTCAGGAAACATTGAGCCAGGAGGAAAATAAATAGGTATATTGCACACAATAGGAATAGCTCTCTTGTGGAGACAAAAAGGCGATTGATATCAACAGCAAGAGCTGCAGCTGGTAAACGGCATGGCCTTGCAAGAAAGGGGTTTTAGAGCCTGTATAAGACTAGCAATTGTAAGACAACTTATCTGATAAATATTGCGTGGTGGTTCCAAGACATTTCTGGGCTGAATAGGTTGAATAGCAACGATTTGATTGAATTGACTGGTCCGATTTTAGAACGATTCACTATAGTATCACTTTGCAGGACAGCCTTCTTATTCAAGGCTTGAATCGAAAAGGCTTTAGTATTTCCAGTGTCGCATTTTTTAATGCGTTATTAATAGAGTGTTTAACCAATAATTATTCATTACAGCATGTTATTTGTGACTGTAACCAAACCTACAGCATCACTGTATAGTGACATCATCAGCATATAAAACAAATTCGCAATCATCCAGACTGATGATCTTCACGAGCTCTGCGTAGTCCAACGGCCATAGGCGTTCCAATGTCGGCGACTCGGACAATAGAAATTGAGGCAGTCGTGAGGACGTTTTCGACGCGGCAACGTAAACTCCCGGTGTCATTCAGAGCAGTGACAGGTACATAACTGAAGAGGATACCGGACAAATTAGTTCGGACGTGAAGGTCTAGGCGAGGATTTTTTGATCGGGTCTGCGGCAACATTGGTTCCCAAGCTCCAGCGCCTGGTTTTGCGTCTGGAAGCGCCCGGAGGGGCCAACAGAGAAGAAACGACGACGGTGGGATGAACGGAACTGGCGACACAGGCAGGACGGGGTCGGCTGAGGAGGTAATTTCGGTCATCTGGGGTGTTTCTTTGGGGCGCGGGATAACACAGACGTACTCTGTGGTACGAACGCTGAGAAAAACGCATGAGTGAATGAGCGTCTGCGGCAATTGCGGATGATGCGCTGAACGCGGGAACAGAGCAAACAAATGGGCCTGCAGTCGGATGTTTACCAGTCGGAAGAGTTACGCATTGTGTATGGGTGATCGCAGAAACGTCGGCTGGGGAATGAAGCATGGACTGACGGGCTGTATACCCATGGTATAAGGCAAGTTTTTGACGGATGACTGTTTGGATCAGAAAGATGGTGGTCAGCGGATGGTCGCCACCACGAGTATGCTGGTCACGTTCTTAGGCGAAGCGGATGTTTTTCGGAGTAACAGATCCTGACAGGACGTAGTCGCGGCTATGTTGGGGAGGCGGAAGTACTGGTGACCATTACTTCGAGTTTCAAGTTCCTCGAAGCCTTGACACTCCTTGATTTCAACTGTTGATAAGTTTTTGGTTTGGTTTGCGTTAGGAGGTTTAACGTCCCGAAAGCGACACAGGCTATAATAGACGCCGTAGTGAAGGGCTCTGGAAATTTCGACCACCTGGGGTTCTTTAACGTGCTTTGACATCGCACAGCACACGGACGCCTTGCTTTTCGCCTCCATCGAAAAGCGGCCACCGTGGCCGGGATTCGATCCCGCATACTTGGGCACAGCGCCCTAACCACTGCACCATCACGGCGGGTTGGTTGGTTGGTTGGTTGGTTCATAGGAAGGGAAAGGCGCAGTATCTGTCACACTTGCTCTGTGGACACCTGAACCGCGCCGTAAGGGAAGGGATGAAGGTGGGAGTGAAAGTGGATAGAGAGAAAGGGGGCCGTAGTGGAGGGCTACGGAGTAATTTCGACCACCTGGGGATCTTTAACGTGCACTGACATCGCACAGCACACGGACGCCACTTCGTTTCGCCTCCATCGAAACGCAGCCGCCGAGGCCGGGATTCGATCCCGGGAACTCCGGCACAGTAGTCGGGCGTCTTACCACTGCACCACCCCGGCGGGGCACCATCACGGCGGGAGGTGATCAGTTTTTGTAATCTAGGAAATGGAACGCGTAGTTTCGTTTGGGTTATGGGGGTTTAACCTTCCAAAGCGACTCAGGCTATGAGAGACGCCGTAGTAAAGGAGTCCGGAAATTTCAACCACCTGGGGTTCCTTAACGTGCACTGACATATCGCACAGCAAAAGACAGCCTTGTTTTTCGTCTCCACCGAAAAACGGCCGCCGCGGTCGGGATTCGATCCCGCGTCCTTCGGCGCAGAAGTCGGCGCCCTAACGGGTGGAACGCTTAGTGTGATATTCCTTTTAACACATGGCCCTCTATATGTGATTCAGGCATCTTGTGAATTTTGGAACAAATTGAATGAATAGGAGAAATAGGATTCGGTCGAAGTGTGGACGCGTATAGCAAGATCTATTTTGGGCGGAAAATTTTTGTCCGAGCGGCTTGTATATGTGCCAAACAGGCTGCGTAGGATTTGTTTAATTGAGTCCCAGCTTGTACAGTCGTCTTTATGAGTCTTGTGTCAGACTCGGGCGGTGTCTTTTAGACAGAATTTCGTAGTGCCAAGATCAGGGGCCCATTGAATTGTATGTAAACTCGCATGTTCGAACATGGTAGAGCCAATCTTCGAATTCGACTCTGTCGTACCGGAAAACCTCTCTAAGTCACAAGAAAGAGGGAAAAAAACTGCCTAAGGCATGGTCGGCGTTCTTGTTTGTGGTGGGTTTCTCTGGAGCACGCCGAAGAGACTGAGGTGGCGTCCGCTGCGGAGCTCCGTCGTCACCACTTTCAGACGCAGGTAGTGTGTGGCGTTATGACAAAAGTCGTTTCCATCGGCCCGAACGATGCGTTTAAACGACACTGGTAGAAATTCTTTAGTGAACGACGCAGGGCGATGCAGAACGGGTCATAGTTGCTTTCGTATTCAACTTCATATAAGCACTCTAATCGCCTTCCGTAGCTTTTTTTTATGGTCGAGAGTGTCTCCAGGGTTTATGGAAGGCTCTCTTCAATTCCGTGCATGCGATAGCCACTCTAATCCTAAAATTTTAGAAGTTAATTTCAGCGTTTGAATCACTTAGTTTATGATTTAGTGTTTCATTTGATGTTATGGTGGCCGCACATGTTCACGACACAACTACGACAGAAAGAACATCATAGCTCACACCGCTTAATTTCTAATTTGAGCTTTTCATTTCCGATTTCCAGCTTTCACCTTGGTGCTACACTATTCATCATTGTATTAGGCGCAATTAAACATTGTACTTGTTAAAATATGCCTTCTTTAACGTGGTAAGAATACAATGGCAGAAAATAGTGTCTTTCATTATACAAAGCCACGGTATGTTCTGGAACACGGCATAAATGTATAGTGAGCACTGTACTTCAGTTCAACATTTCTGCCTAGCGCAGTCGTAGTTCCAGCAGTTCATGGAATATGTAGCGCAGTGCGTTTATCTATTTTAAAAGTTTAGTTATGCAAGATTGGTTTCATCTTTAGGATTGGTATTGAATTCTTGATTTAATATCGTCGAAGAACACACAGGTGTGATGGCCTCGTTAGGCACCGAGTAATTGCTTTTTGCAAAAAAAAAAAAAAAAGAAAAGAAGGCATCAGGTTATATGATGTGAACGAAGGCGGGAGTGGAGACAGATAAGCGCGATTCTCATCACACTAAAGTGATCGCCCTGCTCATCGTTTTGCAATGTACAAAGAGTGGGTCAAATGCAGAATTGTAAACACAGTCGGGGCTGAAATACAGGTGGCCGTTCGGGTGCCCACCGCCAAATACTTACCTGATACGATGGAGGCTCACCTTTCTTCGAAAGTGGTGGCGCAAACACAAATAAGAGCAAAGTACTTTTTTTTTCCTGCCTGGAGAACCAATTATAACACAGCACTACATTAGGCTTGATTAGGTCCAGCGTGAAGTAATTAGGCACGCGTCGATATGTGGGCCTGCTGCGTTACAAGCCACAACTGCGCGTCAATAATACATGAGATATCAGGGTCATCATCCCATTTGAGCCAATATTTAATGACCACAATTAAAGACGGTTATTGCCCGAGCAATACACACCATCTCACGCGCGGTTACCAGGTTGCCGGGTTTTATTTGTACCCAGCGTGAGCAGCAGTCTTAACGCAATAACATCAGCGTCACTGGTTACACTCTAGCTCAAGGTGCCTAAATAACTCCATGACAGTCCGCAATGATAAAAGGAGTTAAAATGCAGTAGATTCCTCATTCACTCTTGCCATTCACAGCCAGCTCAGCCGCTTTGACCTTTTGGCGGCCGGATGGGACCGTTTGACTGGGTTTGGTGCTGTAAGTTTTGACGTAAAAGTTCACAAACAGGCAGAGGATGAGGAACGTCTGCGCGTTTCCCATCAATATCAGGTGCCTTGGGAAGCCACAATCCACGAACAGCGGTATAGACACATGCACCATGATTATGAGAAACTGTACAATCTGTAGGGCGGTGAGATACTTCTTCCACCAGAGGTACTTGCGGACTGCGGGACCTAGAGTTGCCAAGAAATAGTACGAATACATGATGATGTGAACAAATACGTTGAGACACAAGCCCAGAGCGGGTTGGCCTTCCGGCGCGAATAGTGTGAAGAACCAAGCATTGGCCACCACAATTATGTGATGCAATACGTGCAAGTGAGTGATGTGCGTGAACTTCTTACGCAACACAAAGAACACCGTGTCCAAGAGGTCGAGGTATCGAAATCCGATGTAGAGCCATCCAGTGCGGTAGTACTCGCGCAACTCATCTGTCATGAAGCCCGTGATGCCTTGGCACCAGAGGTTGTAGTGGCCACCCGGAAGGTAGGTGAACTTGAGCGCCAAGTAGAGGAACCGTATGCCAACCACCACTAGAACCAGGTTGTATATGCGAACAATGGCGAGGATCTTGAAGGGCTCGCGGCTCTTCATCCAGCGTGGGCCGGCGACCTTGACGAAGTACAGGTACGACAGAAGCAGCGTGAGCACGAACAAAGGGTTCGTCACCACTGGGTAGTCCCGGGTTCGGGGGTCGCCCATCTGTCGGATCTGCTCGGAGAGCACGAAGGGGTTGAAACTGAGCTTCATCTTTGCGCTGCCGCCGTGATGCGCAGCTCCGGCAGAGCTATGCTGCGAAGGAAGAATAGCGCATTGGTGATTGCAAGCGCTTATTTAGGCGGATTCTTGGCATCACGTTAGCTGCGCCAGAGTTTCCCACCTGCCTCCTTTGAGCCTAAATAAACAAAGTGGATTATGTTTTATGTGCCGTAACCAAACATAACGACAGGATTCAAGTGCAGGAGAGACGGGGCGCAGTGAGAGACGTACACTATAACTTGCGGTAATTTCACCTTGGCGAAGTCCAAAGGCTTTTGAATTGATTTAATGGAAGCTGCGGCATTCCCCCTAATGGATATATTATAGGCGGGCCGCAATAACTATTTAGATGCCGATACTCTGTCCGACGGCACGTCCCGAGTTTTTCTTCAAGCTTCTTGTCAACGTCACCAGGTGGCGCCATGACAAGGAGTTCCGTCAAGCCCCCGAGCTGCAACAGCAGTGCATGTTTTGCGGTGTATCATTTGGTGCCACGAGGCACTACGTGTGCTTCTTTAACTGCAGAAAGACACGGAAGGATTAAAACTGGTGCTCACGGCGGGTATTTTGTATTACCGTAAGTTTTACTTGCTGCGAATGCGTGAATGGGCCCTATAGAGCTCGACAGAATGGATTTCTTGCGGGCTTTTGTGATGCATCCATACGGCTGCCGAGCGGTTAACTATACCACTTCTTAATTATAAGCGGTCGGATTTGTGGCACGTGCTCTCACATATGGTTCAAAGAGCTTACGCGGGCACCCAAGGAATACTGTAATAGTGTAAGGCACTAAATGTTGTGAGGAGATCACGGCCCCGCAGCTTGCCAACAGGTTTAACCCGCCAAACCAGCTTCTCCGCGTGCCGACTGCCGACTGCCGCTGCTGACTGAAACTTTTCGCCTATTAAGGGAAACCTAGGCAGGTTCTGTTGTGAGATTGCTTATCAAAGAGGTAGACCCCCACATTCTACCTTGTTTGCAGGTGACTGCGTCCAAAGAAGCAGATCGTGCAGAACATAAAAAAGACCACTAAAAATGAAGCACGCACAAGGCCCACCTACCTTTCAAATTATGGTAGAAGAGGAGAAAACTTGACATAAAGAATGCTAAAGAACCAATTGCTGGCATTTGAAGATGCACCTCATAATTGAATATAGGGCATGCTACCTGAAGGCAGTGTGACAGCTGATAGCGGCGGGTGAGGGCTGCATACTGTATTCGTGGCTACAAGCTGCTGCTTTCTATAGGATTCTTGAGCTTTTCTTTTGTTTCAGGTATTTCTGACACGAATTCAAAATTCTGAGAGCAGCGTTCGCCTACTGCACCGATCTCCAGGCAGCATTTAAAAAGACCTTGCAATGGAACTCACCGTATTATGGCTTGGGTGTCATAACCTCAGAAAAGTGCTTCGCACAGACATGGCGGCTCGGTTGCAGTATCCTATCTGCTCCCGGCGATTGCTCGACGTAACATCTACAGACAAACATGCTCCAACGGAGCTTGATTCGCACAAATCCGCAAGCCCAAACTCCAGCTGGAAGCAAAGCATTTCTTAGGCATAATCTCATTTAGCCTGCTGAAAAGGAGTGCTCGAGATCAAAGACAGTTATAGGAGCGCGCGTGTACTTCGAAGAATTCGATGGTTTTACGCTGTTCCATATTTCGAAATATGTTTCTTCACGTGTACTAAAATTTTCGTAACAATTGAAAACATCTGGTTTTCGTTCAAGACTGACTGTGTTCGCGTAAGTCTTTTCAACAAGTATATAAACAGTGCGTCAGGAAGCGTAACTATTCGTTTGCATTCTGGATTAGATCTATGTTGTCAGTGAGAGTTTCATTCGCACATTCCACTTTTTTTATTGTAGCCGGGAGAAAGGTAAAGTTGGATCACTGTCACGAAATCGGCGCACATTTTTGTTACTCAGCTCTGCGCGGAGGAAGCGCGTGCGGCGTCTGCGTAGAAAGTTCCAGAACGTTGGAGAAATGTCTCCTTTTCCGCGCGAGGAGAGCTCGTAGCCTTGCGTGCATCAGCGTCACCCACTCCTCATCACTCTTCACCAGCTGGTCCTCTCCTGAATGTTCCGCCGAACCTGACCAATGACGACGCGTATCTCAACGGGGAGAGGAGAGGATGCCTGTACAGTGGACGTTACGTTTACGAGCGTACCTGCCTGAGCGCAGCGTAACAGACAGACACGGCGCGCTTTATAAATTGAGGTAGCTTTGCTTCGCCAGCTAGCGGCTGGCCAGTGTTGCAGCGAGTGTTGCAGTGAATCAAGTGCTACTGCTCGGCTCCCGGGATCAACCCGCTGTTCGGCAAGCCCACCTACCTGCTAGGGAGCGGCGCTCGGATGGCCACATCGTGACTCTCCAGACGTCGGTCTGTCATCGTCTGTGACATTGTCCGGTGAACAATTTGGTGTTTGTTCTGACTCCCTCGTTCATTGTTCATTGATGTGAAGCACCTGTGTTATATTAGAGCCTCTTTTGTTGCATGCTTTGCATTGCCTTTCTGTGAACCTCTTGTCTGTGTTAGTGTGAATCCCTCTGTATCGTTTCTTGCTGTGTATAAAGTTTGTTTTATTTGCTAACTCTGACTCCGATCCTTCCTCGGGCTTGTACCTGCGAAAGCTGGGCACCAAACGGTCACCTCCTTCTGTCACTACAGGTAGCTGACTTCCGGCTGAGCTTGCCACGAAAGTCCAGGGCATCTCCTTTGAGATTGGAACAGCTGCCCTCACACACTCTAAAGGAGTCTGGAAGTGTGCGCACCATTAATAAATTATAATTATTATAAATATTAACAATTATGTCTATTTATTATATATTATAATTATTAACGGATGACAATCATAAGCACGGGATGTCTCTATGGAAGATGTCCTGAGGGAGGGCCACTTGAGCACAGCCATCGATTAGTGTGCTTTCCTAAATGCGGCTGCATTAGGCTGGTTACGGCTTGCTACAAGCTTCCGCGATGGAGTGGCGGGAGGTAGCGGCAGAAAAATGATGGTTTTGTTATTTCAATTTATTTTCTTTTGGCCTACAGAGCCGAAGATGATAGGGTGTTCACCACAGTCAGCTGACGAGGCCGTCTATGATGTCACTAGGGGGTCTTGCTCAAGAGCAAAATGCCCCCGAAAGGAAATAGGATATGAAAGCTAAACAGCGTGGCATCTTCGGAGCCGTTCTAGAAAAAAAAAATGAAAATGACATTCTTGACCCGCAAAGCCGAAAAAAAGGCTTATATAGTCACTAACACTATAAATAGGCATGCCTTGACGCGTTGAAAACAGCGCATAAAACGCATTGCTTAAAATGGAGTCTCCGGTCAACGTCTATATATTCTTAAAGCAGTACTGTATGGACGCAACTGGGATAAGTTTTGCAGAAAGGTGCTTTCTTAACTGCTTGCTTCGCACATCCGTCTTCTATCTCGCTGGAGTGCATTGCATATACTTTGATTTACTGCATAGAATGATGTAAGTTGGGGAAAGAAGGAGTTGCAGACATTGCATGCGATGTTGATCATGTAATGTGGCATAAAAAGCGAGGGCAGGGCGACTATGAATCCTAAAACATTGCTGCGTTTGCCATGTTTTGGAAGAGACTCCATTGCCCTATATCATTCCGCGAGCTCCCACTGGACTGCCTCTCCCCACCCCTTTCTTATTGCTACTTGCAGACCATACACAGTGTCTAGTTCGTAAAATAGTTCGGTAGCTTTTCTGATCCAAGCTCCTTCCTCAGTTTCGCTCCGTCAGCCCAGCCGGTCAGTCTCCGGCGTTGGCCAAGAGTATGAGTGAGATGAAATGTTGTTTTTTTTTTTTACTAGCTTTTTGCGTTTTCGTTTTGGATTAAATGGTCTGAGCATGAGTGAGAGGTTGGCTTGTAATAAAACGCTTTGTCAAAAGCAAGAAGAAAACAAAAACAAAACCAAAAACTAGAGGAACAACCAGAACGGGTGCATTCACAAATAATATGGCCTGATTGTGGAGGAAATGGGGGAGGGGGGGAGGGGGTGAGGATTCCTGGAACATATTGACGGTAGTTGGTGTTCCTTGAGGCAACGAAATTGAGAACCCGTGTCCTATAGGGATCTTATATTATCTGTTTTACGAATTATTTGGCCTTCTCATCTCCATTCCCTCTTCATTTAGGGGATCTCGGGGAAAATAGGGGATCTCGAACCAACATTTGCACTGAGAAATGTTTGAGGAGCGGGCCTGTTGATTGCTCATATATCAGCCAAGTGCAAACGCCGTGGACAAAAACGCTGATACTTATTTCAGGATGCGCTAGCTGCCGAAGTATCATGCCGCAAGTGGGCGCGTTCGCATCTCGGAAAACCTTGAGCCAGCCAAGGACGTCGTCGAGCTACTTGCCCTTGACCGATATTCGCCAATAAGCCGAATAATACAACACCTGAAGTCTCGTAGTTTCTGATACAGGTTTCTTACAAGGCTACGGGAAAAGTAAGGCTGCGGTACATATCTCAAGGCGTAGATGTCTTGACCAACTCCAAGCCCTGTGTCCCGTCTCCCCGTTTCGTCGCATCTTGACAGAAAAATTACGAGCGTGCCTCAGACAGGTAGCCGATATGGTCAGGCACTGATTGAATGGTAGGTGGTGTGATGTGACGTCACCCCGTGACATGACCGAAATGGCAGGAGCTACCAACTTGAACAGGTCGTTTGAGGGAGCAGGCCAAATTAAAATCCAGCCCTTCGGGGTTCTTGGACATAGGCCCGATCGTGCGGTTAAATTAAAGCGGGGTGTTAACTTGCAAGTTAAGCAGCACATGGCAAATAAGCAAGTTAAGTAAGATGGAAGATAAGCAAGTAGCAGAATGCATCTACGCGAACGAGGATCGGCAAGAGGTTCACCAAGGGGATCGCCAAGGCGATCGGCAAACGGGAGCCATTCCAAATTTGAGTTCTTTGGCTGGCGTTGTTCTAAAGATCGAGAGGCCAGCACGGAAGTATTTAAACTCCGGAACGATGCAAGCCTGTCTAGCTCAAAGCAAATGCGAATAAATTATGTAGCAAGTTGAACCTAAACGTTTTGATGAATCCAGTAGATCGCTGAAATGAAGCCAAATAATTTATTCTTTTTCGCAATACCTTTCGAGCCTAATGAATTTCGCAACTTCAGAAAATCGATTCTGGAGAAATCGAGACCTCTACTGTTATAAAGGAAGTTACCTTTTTTGCTCACTTTGGTGGAAAAAAAGTCTTAAGGAAGCCTTGACTTTCTGAACACCTTCCCTGATCAGCCATTCGACGATATGTCGATAGACCTAAAATACTTATAGTATGCGGAAGGTTTTAAGTTCCGGGAAAGTTTTTCTTATTAGCAGTCTCGTGACAGAGCTAAGCGATGCATGTAAGATGAAGCACCAAAGTAGATTTGAAGGTTGAACTGAAGGGCTGGTCTACGAGTTTTCACTATTTTGTAAAAAAGTCGTGCAAACAATGAAACAATTTTTCCTTCCGGTAGTTTCACTCCGTGAAAACAGGAGGAAAAACGCCAGAAAATGCAGCTTTCTTTTTTTCTAGGCTTGTATTTTTCGCACCACTTCTGCACCATTGATGAGCTTGCTCGGAGGGTAATATTAGCATTGTATTATTAGCAGAAAAGGGTACACATTTAGCAAAATAGAAATGCAAATTTGAAATAAACTGTCGATGTTATGCGAAATTTAAAATTTTAACTGCACCTTCTGCTTATATGTGCCAAGTTTCATTAACGCAGCCTTGATTGTAGCATTGCTACAATTATTTTAACATCTACTTCTATAAGGTCCACCCGCACCCCCAGAAAAAAAAAAAAAAAAGCCTTTCGTTGGACAGGAATAGAGACAACTCCATTTTGAACGCATGAGAAAAGAGATAGTGCTATCGAGAAATGCTCTCACTGGCCAATGTATTCCTTACGAGTATGTCGGGGGCCTAATTCGTTATTATACTGTTTGACAGCAGATTTGCAGTCAAACTAATAATAATCATCATCATCAGTGTAGGGCAAAAAGCTTTCTTTTATCTCTCCATTCAAGCCGATCATGTGCTAGATGCATCCACACTCAGCCTCGCAATCTTAATACCTCTCGCCCACCTGACTTTCTGCTGCCCCCTTCTCTTGGAATCCAGTTCGTCATACTTAGCGACCTCACTAGCGCTGATTCCTTCGAAGGACCGGAGCGGGCAAATACGAAGAGAACTCACCTCACACGAGGCCCAGAAAGGCGATACCGTGTCAGCACGTCGCGCCCGCTCCTACAGGTTTTCGACGATGATACGGCACTCGGCGGAACAGAGGGCCCACTTCTGCGCGACTTTTTACGGGGCGAAGCCCGATTAGCGCAAGTTGCGCCATAGAAGAGCGAAGAAAGCCTAGTAATAACACTCGTGCTCGTACTCTTTCCTACAACAGGCGCTTCTCACGCGCGTTTCTGTTTACTCATTGTATGCCCGGAATTAGACGCCGCCATTATTCACCGGTTTAACGCACTCCCTTTCATCTGCGTAGTTTAGCGAGCCGGCGGTCTCATTGTAGTGACTTACGCGGGCCCGGCCGTTTGATTTGACTCTACTTTTCCTTCCCTCATTGTCTTCACTGGACCGTTTTGATTGCCGTCTTCTCGAGGTCGGCAGTGAAGCGCGAGGCCGCGAGCGTGTGTTTTTGCTACGGCGTTGTTCGCGGCACCCCGAGTGCTGTATATTGTTGGTGTGGGTAGCTTCCTTCTGACCTCGCGGTCCAAACACGATAAAAAGCCGAAGCAGGAAAGCAAACCAAGCCCATTAAGCATGGCGGCAGGCAGAAATACAGAAATAAGATGCGACCGGACAGCAAGGTATAACAAGGGCCAGGCCTTGAGGAGGGCTTAACTCTGATGCAACCAGGCCTTCAGCTCTTTATCCGTTCTTTTTACACATATAACATCGCATTGCTATAGTTTCGCTTTTTGTTTTTTGAATAAGCCGCGTGAAAATCTCGTAACCGGGATAACAACTCAAACAAACAGTCTTTGGTCAACAATGTGCTAAGATGTGCGGAGTCTTCGTTGCATCGCTGAATGTTTACGACAGCAAAAGGAATTAGCCTTTTAATGCGCTGTACTGGGTGGAAAGTGGCAAAGACCGGAAAACCTTGCTCTTATAACTTCATTTTTTCAATTCGTTTTTCCTCGCGAAACGCAAAAAAGTCTTAAAGCGCCTTAAAGGTGATAGTGGTTACACATCTCTTGCGGTATATATACTAAACAGAAACGTCTCAGTTCGACAGTAATTCTCCATAGGAATGCCTCTCTAAAACTACAGCAAGAAGCTTTTCTTAGAACCATTATTAAAGCGTGTGGCGAAATACCATGATAATTTACGGAAAGTGTTTCCGACCTTCACCAATTTTATTCCAGAAATTGAATAATTCGTACATAACCACAGCACACAAATTATTACGTGCCTTATTCGTTACTTCGATGGCTGCACTTTACTATTCAACGAACAGACTTCCTTGCCAATAGAGTAGTAAGAAAGAAGCCCATAAGAGAGTTAGTCGTAAGAGAATAAAAGTTGGACTTTGGAGTTGGAGAGTACATGTTCAAATTTATGTCCTGCACATGACTTGTTGCTGTTGCGGTTGATGGGTTCATGGCTTTTATAGCTTATTAATTTTGAGACAGTCCTGCCTGAGCCTGTATATATGGATCTTAATATGTACAACTAAATAAAAAATAAATAAATTGGTAGTATCGCTGCAGAACGGATATTCGGCTTTGTAAAAACAGTGATGAATATTTTCAGATATACAGTTACAGAGTTCGCAGCAGTAGACGGTAGGATATATAGGCAGGATATCGGTAAACCATCTCCAAGGAAAAACATCGGATAAAGAAACATCAAGAAATGAACGCCACTAACCAAACGTATGTAACAGAACGTGCAGAGCAGAACTATCAAGGCTAATCAGTAAGCGTAAGGTAACCAACATGATATGGAGAAAATCGAGCATGCCCTCAAGAATGGACATAACATGTAATTGCTAAGCGAGATAGGGTGTGTGTGTGTGTGGGGGGGGGGGGGGGGGCTGAGGTATCGTTACATATTACAGAATAATTACATTAATACCCCTTCAATGGGGCCTTTGAGGTCGAAATAAATAAATAAATAAATAAATAAATAAATAAATAAATAAATAAATAAATAAATAAATAAATAAATAAATAAATAAATAAATAAATAAATAAATAAATAAATAAATAAATAAATAATGCAATTAATGTAACAGAAAAGTTCTTGCTTGCACAGTAGCCGAAGCAATTGGGCATTCCGCCGATAACGGAAGTAATGCATGGTATTGCGTGTCCACTCGCCACTGAAAACTGACCATTGATCCGAAGCCTCCAAAGGACTCGGCGGACCGAGAGGGCTTTTGTCCGAGCGCACCTTAGTCTTACTGACCCCCCTCTGTTCACCTCCCTCTCCGCACCCCTATCCCGAACAATCAACGTCTCATAAGCTGTTTGCAGCGCTGAAAAAGGCAGGGGCGCCTCGACCTAGTCAGGATTATGCGCACTTATAATAGGTAATTGTCCCTCTCTCAAGCCCCGAAATGGGGGGGGGGGGGGCAACAGTAGGCGCACAGGTATCTATTGTTACCGGGGGAGGGGGTGGGGGAACGTTCCCGATCGAAGAGTTTCACTTCAAAGTCAGGATCGAGCACCTCCGAGACACCAGTGCACACTAACACAACGGCTCCGCCTTCAGCGTCGTCGTTCTTCCACACAGCATCCAAATGATCCTTGTCGTATTGCGACATCTTCCTGTCACTACACCTGTCACTACTCCCCTCTCCCCCCTCCCCGCGGGGAAAGCACGGTCCCGGTGCTTGTTAAACCGCGGAGCTAGAAGAGTAGGGCTTGAGACGTGCGGCATGGACAATTTGTAGGGGTGAGGCAGGGGAGTCGGGCATGGGAGACAGGGGCGTGATCTTATAGGTCACATCACTCAGTTGCTGCAAGACGCGGTAGGAACCCACGAAACGAGACATGAGTTTCTCGCACAGCCCCACACGATGGGCCGGTAGCCAGAAGAGGACGAGGGAGCCAGGTGGGTAGTGAACATCTCGATGGTGATTGTTGTAACGGCGTTTTTGGGCCATCTGGGAAGCCGTAAGCAATGTACACGGACAACATGTCCGTAAGCGTCCGATTAAAGCGCTCAGTCTGGAGATGGTATGCCGTCGTGGAATTGTGGAGGGTAGGGCATGATCGGAGCAAGTCGTTATCAACTTTAGATATGAAGCAG